>NC_137067.1:19844979-19937479 GCF_032717465.1 Coenobita brevimanus | reverse complement strand
AATTTGGGAATGAAGAAGAACATATGCATAGTCTGAATAATTTAGCCAGAACGAGGCAAGTTCAAGGGAACACTTTTTCAAAACAACTGGCGGAATTCCATCTGGGCCTAGAGCTTTGTTGGTAGGTAAATTGTCTAGGATGGATTTTATGTACCTTGTCTGTATTTTAAATGGACCAATTTCGGGAGAGTCAAGTTCTAGTGCTGGGACGTTCTGGCTGGCATCCGCTATTGTAGAAAGCTGGCAAATGTACTGGCAAAAATATCTGTTTTCGCATGGGGGTCATCTGTAATGTTGCCATCTGAAGATTTTAGTGGAGGAATGGATGATGACTTGTTAAAGTTATTATTGAATGAATTGAGAGTTGACCAGAATATTCTATTGTCATTCAGGTTCTTAAGTGGTTTTGATGCTTGCTTTTGAAGAAAGATTTAGGTAGATTTAATACAGCTTTTGCATGATTTCTAGAAATTTTAAATTGAGAGAGTGATTCAGATTTTTTTTTTTTTTAAGTAAGAGTCATATGCAAATGACTTTTGGGCTGTGATCTGGTGCAATTGCCATAAACCATTTTGGAGAGTTCGATCTTTCAGTGACCTGTTGCCTTGGTATGAATAAATCCATACCAGCTAGTATTAAGTCGCAAATGTGGGACTGGAAAGAAATGGGATCATTAGCCCTAGAACACAAACGTCCTAAAGTGTGACGGTGACACAAACGTTGGGTGTGAGAAACCCAGTTTTGGAAAATTAAAATAAATTATTTATACTCAAAATTTATTAAATCCAAAAATACAGGAAGAAAATATAAGCATTGTAGATTATGATTCATATACAAATAACATTATCAAAAGAAAATTTCAATCCTTCAGGGGCGACTTAAAAAAACTACGAAATTCTCATCCTGAATGATGAAAGAAAAAGAGGTGTCCTTATGCAGACACTCTCCCAGGTCCCTGGACCATCAGCATGGGCAGCCACAACCCTCTGGCACAACAACTTACTGTAACGGAGATAGACAAAAAAGGTGTAATTTTTTAAAGTAAAAAAATGATGTACATGAAATAATATTTTTTTTTTTTATAGTTATGTACCCCTGTAAATGCACACCACCTGACATTTAATCCTTCCTAAGGCTATACCTCTTGCTTTCCAGCACAATTTTTATTTTTTATTTTTTTTTGTTTATTTATTTATTTTTTTTACCACTGTAAATGAACAATAAATGATGTTTATTCTTCCCTTGGTTTTATTTATTTACATGTTTTGCAGACCACTTACCTTGGATTCTCCAGTCGACACAGAGAGAATAGTAGTGGCTCTGGCAGACAGGAGTCTCACACCTCAAGTACCAGAAGCGAGTCTTTCTGTCTTTGGATACAGGGCAGTGCTTGCAGCGCCTTGGAGGATGACTTCTCTCTGCAACCACTGACCCTCGTACAGTAACAGCACTGGCTGGTGTGGGGAGCTTACAGACGTCAGTGATGAGTGTTTTCAGGTTTCGTGGAAGGTTGGGACTTCCTAGCCTATGCTGTGCCCAGGGATGGATGAAAGCCCTTGCCAAGTGCTGCATGTAATGCCACCTGTTCAAAGCCTTGCCACCTGCCCTTTGCAGGTTTGCACTGTGTATAACTCAGGAGTTAATCACACCACCATTCAACATGCCGTACCAGACACACAACGGCCATCTTCGTGTCTTCCGGGAGCACGAGTAGGTGGCACACATCTGGTTGTACGTGTCTACGCCACCTTTGGTTGAATTGTAAAATTCAACAATTGAGGGTTTGCCTGTTTCCCCCAGGGTTCCTTGTGTATGGAAAGGAGACAGCAACAGCACTAATTTCTTAGTCTTTGAAGTTGTTGGTACATATGACACCAGGGTCATTTCTTTAGTGTACAGAAATGCACTTGACCCCAACTCACGATCTTGTAGGTTTTTCATCTTGGCTGGCACTTCCCTTTTGTTTGCTTTCAAGGTTCCCACAAGGGTCATACCACAGTTTTCTAGCAGATCAGACACGAGGGGGACGGAAGTAAACCCAACAAAGCATATGTACGGTAAGACAAACGTCGGGTCTGTGAGACCCAAAACAGGTCTAGTGAAAAAAGATAAGGAGATAGTAGACAGATATGACCTTCCTCTACAAAAGCAACACAAGGGAGGAGGGTACTGGGGGGGCCAGTGCGCCAGCACCCATACACACGGAGTGATCACGTGAACACCATTGGGGTGGGTGTGTCAGACCCAAGGTATGTGTTCTAGGGTTAGAGAAGAAATACTGCCATGGAATGTCAGCAAGATCATTTCTAAATCCATCCCAGTCTGCCCTGTCAAACTGCCATCGGGTCACCCCGACAGGTTCAGAACAGGGAGGTGTGGGGGGGTTAACTAATGAGACTTTGACGAGATTGTGGCCCTAATTTTGAATATAATCGTCTACATGTATGTGCAAGAAGTATACAAAGGAAACACGTCACAGCGCAGCCACTGAGATGATGTCTCAGATTATGATTCAGATAGTCAGTGACAGAGAAACCTGTACAGTACCTTTTGTCCTAGCCTATATAATGGATCATCCACTATACCACTACTTGTATATGACCAGCTGTAGTGCAGAATCTAGGTATTGTATTATTTTTCAATGCAAATTTTTTTTTCCTCATATTACGATATATTTTTGCGGCAATAATGAGCCCCATGAAGACTCATCTCTACTTCTTTCCTCAGACTCCTTTCAACTCGATTTGTTACACCAGCCCTCGCGAATCAAGAGCTGGTGTTATGTTTTGATCTTTGTGCACCCGTGTCTAAACAGAATAGCATACTGTAGTTTTAATCCGATTTTAACCAACTCGGTGGGAGGGTTGAGGTTCAGCCAAAGAATAAACTTTTTTTCCCCCTTTTTTAATAATACATCAAAGGCACGGGTTACAAGGCCAGGTGAAACTTTCACCCAGCAAATTAACTTAATCAGTTTTTCCGAAATATGCCAAATTTGGGAGAAGAGTTGCGGGTAAGGCAACAAAGTGTTTTAGGATAAAATCTAGCCTACAAAACCATTACACCAGATTCCTTAGAAATAATAATGTCAGTCATTTCGTTGCGGAGTCCTAATTAAAACTTTCTTCTCTGATGTTCCTTCTGCATGTTAAAGAGCCAGATACTGTGGACTCGGTGTGTGTGCCTGTCTTGGCTGTTTGGTTATGTGTGGTCCATTATAAGCGATGCGTTCTTCTTTCTTGGTGGTGCATTATGGTCAGAGGCGTTGCTATTGCTTTTGCTGGTGCATTATAGTTCTTACTCAGCCAGTCAGGGGGGTCTGTCGTATGTATTTTGACATGAAATCGGTGAAGATGGACTCCACTAACATCAAACGATAAGATTGGAAATTGTCTTTTGGGCTCAAATGACACAGATCTAGATGAGGTTAAGTGGCCATTGGGTAGGTAAATCCTTAAAAAGGCTTGAAATTCTTTCGTTTCTGTTTTTTTTTTTCACCATTAAGGAAAAAATGGCAGGTTGGGGTTAATCTTTACAAAGACTTAACACCACATTAAAATCCCCGCATTATCTTGTTTATTTTTATTTTCCTGAAGAAAAGTAACAGAAGAAAGAACTGTGCAATTAATTGTTTCACGTTATCATTTCATAGGAATCCGGTGTTATGGTCGTGTAAATATTTAACGTATATTTATTCTGAGAATAATCAAAGGTCAGGATCACAGGCCGGGTCATATTATGACCCATATTTTTGTGGTTTGGCTGTTAACGTTAGTGGATGGATTGAGAATTCCTCAAGAGGTTAACCTACTGTTTTTTTATAACAGTACATCAAAGAGTAAGGTCACGTTGCTGTGCCAACTTAAATCGCTTTTATCCGATTTAGGCAAAAATTTGTGGAAGGGTTCAGATTAAGACAAGGGTAAAGAAGTTAGATTGTGAGAACACTGTCATAGGTCAAGGTAACAAGGAAAGATCAAATGTCAAGGTCACTGAGCAAAGTCAGATGTTTGTTTTGAGTTGATCTGAATCAAACTTGGTGGAATAGTTAAGGGTCCGGCAAGACTAAAGGAAACGATTTTGAAAGCAATCAGTCGAAAGTCAAAGTCACAAGGCAAATTAAGAATTCGGCCCCTAGAACAGTTGCTATGGTGGGGTATTGGGCTCTGTGCTCCATCTATTTCTGTAATTCGTTCCTGTACAATCTTCTTTATCCACTCGCCTGTCTATTCCTTTTAACGCCACAGTAATGAACCTGATAATTTTTCCCAGCCTTTTCCCACCATCATTTTTTTTCAACTGTACCAGATTATCATCATCTTGATGTAGTATTTTTTTTTTTTTTTTGGATTTTTTCTTTTTGTTGCATTTTCTTTTATGCTCGTTATGGTGATTTTTTCCCCGCCATACAAGTCATAAATATATCTTATTTCTCACTCTTTCTTCGTGTTCTCAAACTCCCTCGAAATCGGCATATATATTCACTTTTTAATTTGCCTCCATATTTTTTTTTTTTTTTTTTTTTTTTTTTTTGTCAAAGGAAGCACGTTTGATGGAATTTTCTGTTAGGCTAATCTAACCCCTTCCACCTTGATTTGTCAGGTCAGTACCGATACTTACTTAGGATACTCTTCCGGCTCTGCAATTCCCTTTTTTTGTATTCGGTGTAATAATTTCCTTGGATGTCACAGTAACACTTTTAATCTTCCTTTTCCTCCAAGTCCCTGTTTTCTCTGTTTTATTTGCTCGTAATTCATATCAGCATACACTCCTGTTTCCTCTTTTCCTTGTATTCACAGTCACAATTTTCAGTATTAAACTACACAACAAAACGGGCTTTATAGTCTCCCTTTCACTTTTCCTCTCTAATCCCCCCGCCCTTCATTCATGAGAAATCCTCCATTTTGATATATTAGCTTGTACACTCGCTCCAGAAAGTATCGGTGCATAATATGTGTTAAATATTATGACACACGGAACAAAGGAAACTGGAAATTGCGGTTCTGTCCTCCCACACGCAGGCATCTCTGACGATAGATGGCTGCTATATCAGATACCTCTTGTGTCCTTCATAATGTGTAGGGAATGGCCGTAAATGTTATAATATATACAGGTATTAACGGGCTAGCACTGCCACATGGTCGAATCATTCCGGATGGCATCGGACCCACAGTGCACCGATACCTTCTGGAGCGAGTGTACCTTTTCCCATACTTTACTTTTCTCTTTTTATCTTCCCTTTTATTCTCAAGTCAGTTTAATTACACCACGAAAACGGGCTTGATAATCTTGCCTTTTTTCTGCCTCATCCCCTTCATTCTTTGATAAACTACAATGATACTTTTTATATACAGTGATTTTTTTTCTTTGTAACTCTCTCCTTTTTCGTGGCCACAGTTTCTACCATACCACAGCAATGGGCTTGATATTTTTTGTTTTCTAAATCTATTTGCTGATTTTTTCCTCTACCTTTTTTTAACTTTTAAGTTGGCCAGAAATTGCCCTTGTTGTACTGTACCTTGAATGCTGAGTAGTAGGAGTAGATTAACACTAGACCTTGATGCTAGTCACGAAGAAGTGCTATGAAAAAGTGTAGAGCCATAGCACTGTTATTATTGTCATTGAACAACGGAACAAAAATGTGATCCAAGGAAAAAGGACTACAGTTACATACTTTTTTCACGCTGTTGGGTATATTTTTCCTGCTCCACTTTTCCTTTTATTTTCAGTCAGTGTTTTAATACCACAAACATCGCATTGAAGAGACTCTCTTTTTTTCCACTCCCCCTCCTCCTTCTCCTCCTCCTCCTCATTTCCTTTTCTGGCTCTTTTCACCTTGACAAATACGCTCATTAGTGTTTTTTTTTTTTTTTTTTTGTATACCTGTACTTTTTCTTTTCCTTTTACACCCACTTTTATTTTCAGTCAGTTTCTTTCATGCTTCATTAACGTGTTTGGCAATTTCCGCCTATATAATTCCTCCTCATCCTTTTGTCTGTAGCTTAGTATTTTGTTAAGCTTCATACATTCATTGGCCTTTATTTTACGTCACAGTTTTCTTAATTACACTAAGGAGCTTTACTGTCTCTCCCTTTCCGCCTAATCCCCACCCTTCCTCAGGCACCATGGATCTTGATGTATTAGCTCGCAACAATTTTTTCATACATTATTTCTTAGTTTCACTCCATCCGCCGCAATATCATTTTTACCACAGTAATATGTTTGAAAATATTTTTTACCTCCAGCAACAGTTATCTTCCTCCTTTCATGTAAGTCCGGTTCCTTTTAATCAACGATTTTCCATTTCATTAATATAATCTTTTATTTACTCTTTTTCCCAGCTATTCACTTCTGCATCTTTCCACAGCTTCGTATTACTCCCTCATGACCCTACCCCCACTCCTCTCCTCCACCACCACCCACCTGCCTTTCACTTTTCATCCTTCTTCTAGACCTTCATCTCCATCCTCTTTTTTTTTTCCCCAATCTTTTTTGGTTTGCTTATTTTCATTCGCATTCCAGTTTCATCTGGGAAGGTGCATTACTTTCCCCAACCCGAGTTCGTTTAATTCCATCTTAAAGGTTGAAATATAACCTTCTTCTCCAGTCTTTTGTATTTATCTACTCATTTTTCTTTATCTCACTGTCAGTTTCTACTTGGTATTGTTTTTCTAGTTCTCCTCTCCTCCCTTCTTCTCCCCCTCCTCTCCTCTCTTCTTCCCTCCTCCTCTTCTCTCTTCTTCCCCTTCCTCTTTTTTCTTCTTCCCTGTATCGGTACACGGCTAGCACTAAATATCGTGCCACCGCTAGCACCAATAAAGTATCGTCGCACTGCTGGCCACCAATAATGTAGCCGTATGGAGTAGCAGTTGACTACATATTAAGTGTTCTGCTGTATAGTATAACTAGACCACCGTGTTGGATCGACGACACTGTCTGTAGTACACGTCAGCCACTCGCCGTCACTGCCCGACACTTCCCACCAAAGGTCCTCTAGAAGGTGGAAGCTGGTCTGTTATTAAGTGGTAGCGTAAGGTGACAGAAATGAGCAGATTAAATCTCTCTTTATTGGGTACAGAATAATATAACTGCGACCCGAGAGATATGTAGGAGCGACACCACCTCCCTTTATAACTGTAAAGCGATCTCTCTGACGCTGTACAGTCACCGAGCCGGACAAGGGCGCGGTGCTGAGGTCAGCTAAAAAGTGAGGTGCCGAGCATTACATATACTCTGGGCTTATGCAAAAAGTAGAGATAAATGACAACTCTACTAACACATTATACACCTCTATAAAATGGTATTAAGTACATTCACATATACCAACATAATGGTTCCCCAGGACTTTACACTTACGCACAATTCAGATATCTTATCACTTCTCCTAACCTTCATTTTATAATTGAAACAGGGTGGCCCTTGTGGTCTGCCATCCACCATCTTCCTATACCACAGCTAACAGCGAAATGATATTTGGTTGTTCATCATTCACACTTCATTACACACTGTTAATTATGACTAAACAGCTTTAAAAATTATTATGTAAAATGTGTGATACTACAACTTCTTATGGAAAAAGATGTTGACACCAGAACATCGCTCGGCCACACCATTGACGTCCTCGTCGACATTGTTGTCCTAACTACCGTGTAGCCTAACCAAGTGTAGGGTAGCTAACTATTCAGACATCCACTTGCAATCTGCGAGTACGGACACGTGGTCTCATAGTAGCCTAAACCACAAACACAGGACAAGATCACAAGTAGAAGACCAACGCCAGGACCAAAATAGGAACGAGAAAGGTATGAAGGAAGATAGGACAGTACATAAGGCTCTAAATCAGTCCTGTTCAGGTGGGAGAGGAAGGTAAGCTCCTTTAATACATGAGACAGCCTGTTCACATTCAAGAAGTAACATTGAATGAAGGTAAAAAGGGTCGTAACTGGGATGAGAAGTTCACTGTCAAAGCTAGATGATGCTTGCTAGGCAGAACTGCTATCTCTTTACTGTGTAACTCACAAAAATCAGGTGCAACATAGTACCCCTTTACTGTAAGGAATTGATTCTGTGAGGCACAAATCACAGTTACATCCTCTGTCTCAGGAAAGTAAAAGTACTGTTTCGCATGAATATGAGCATGGAAAACTGACTTCAACTGAATGGGTTGGAAGGTGCAACGTTGCAGAGCAGAGGAAGTATTTGTGTCCGACAAGGCCCTCTTACACTCCTCTACCTTTAATGGTACGAAGACAAAATGGAAAGCAGGACATACATGGAGATCAAGAAATGAGGCCTTACACTTCTCAAATTCATCCACAGTCGTTCTGCTACATATTTCTTGTCATCTGAGACAACTAGCACCTCTGGACCCTCTTCAATAACAACAAGTGTATTATTAGCAATAGCAAAAGGGAAGGTAATGAACCGCCATGCCTGGTATAAAGAGTGGCATAAGTCCATGCTTCCACATAGCTATATCAAGTGCATTGGTTAGTATATTAGTAGGCAGCAATAAAGCATTAACCCTGTTCAAACTTGCATCGATTAAGCCGTCCACCATATTGGCTGCATGCTTCTCCAAAGCAGTGGTTGACTCGTCGAGAGCATGTAAGTACTCAGCGAATAACACCAAGTTAGCTAGGGTTGGTAGGTTAATTTGGATGTTGTTCACAAGCTCTACTAGATGGTTGGTAGTCCTATTTATCTCGTTAGCTTTGTTAGTGAACTCATCTAACTGTTTATACACATGCATGATTAATCTATTATTGGCTTTAGCGGCCAGTGTCAAGTCATGCATCTGTCTACCCAATTGCACTACATCCTTATTTAATGCCATACCAAAGAGTTATCCACGTCCTCTCTTAGTACGTGCATGGACATGCTTGGAAAGATCAGAGTGTACGTTAGGTAAAGCTACATGCAAGTTAGTGAGCCTGTCAGTGAGCCTGTCTATATGCCTAGTCTGAAGCTCAACAAAGCTTCAGTGTCAGAGTTTGTCAATCGTGGGTTTCGATTAAACATCTTTCCCACTTCCAATAGTTGCTGTCTGAGATTCGACAAGCCCTTGGAGACCTCCTTGACAATATCTGGCGTTTGGAGACAGCCTTCCATTGGAGAGTAGACGCATACTGCATCTTCCACTACCACGACTTCTCCAAGTGGGCTCTTCAGTGCTCCTGGCATTAACGCAGTCGTGTCCATGTCCGATGTCGTTCCATAGGTCCACCCCAAGCAACGCACGAGGAGTTTGAGCCACAGCCACATTTTTTTCTGCAAGAGTAGATACTCCCTTAATCACTCTTGTTGTGGGATCGTAGCTTGCTGCGATACTCTTGGTTAGGGACAGGTACGGATGACGACATAGACTGCGACGAAGACAGAGGGGACAACACATCAGACGATAGGCCTAGCTCTTGACTTACTAGTTTGATCCTATCAGCATATACTGCCTCCTGAGTTCCATTAGCTTCATCCTTTATTCTATAAGTATTTCCACGTACTCGTTCCACAACGGTATATGGTCCGCGGAACTTAGGTCTGAGCTTGGAAATTCTCTCAGGGTTGTGGATTATGACCTTCTGGCCTGCCTGTAACGTCTTTTCTTGACTACCTTTGTGTTGTTTCGCCATCATCTCCGCTCTTAAGGCTTTTAATCTTTTCCGTACTTCACTGTGTATAAATTGGAATTTCAACAACTGTACCTTTGCGTAGTCTTCTGCGTTGTATACTGGAGTAGGAGGTCCAGCCAACAAATCGTAGGGTAGCTTTCTCTTCTCCATAAAGGATATAATGAGGAGACTTCCCAGTTGATGAATTTTCTGAGGAGTTGATGGTCGCCGCTACATGTGGTAACCAGTCTTCCCAGTTGATGAATTTTCTGAGGAGTTGATGGTCGCCGCTACATGTGGTAACCAGTCTTCCCAGTTATCCTCTTGATTTGAGGTTATACTGGTCTCAAGACTTCCAGTATCTTCACAAAAGCGTGCTCCACCTCCTCTGAAGTTTTCGTCTGTAAAGGTGCTAAAACAGTGAATCGTGAGAAATGGTCCACTGCCACCAGTACATAACTTGAACCTTGACGACTTCTCGGCAACGCTAAGAGATCAATGGAGACTGTATCCCAGGGTTTTTCCGGTAGAGGATACTCTAAGATGGGAGTCGGAAGTCCCGTTGTTCCTCGTATTTCCGTGCATTTGACGCATTGACTGACGTGGGCTTCTATGTCCTTCCTCATGGTCGGCCAATAGTATTTCTTTCTCGCCTCACGTATGCATCTATCGCGACCGGGATGACCCGCTTGAGGTACGTCATGAACTAACTATAGCACGGCTTGCTGTAAGGTAGCAGCAATGTTTCTACACAACGCGTCAGCTAATTTGACGGCCTGGTAAATATCTTACCTCTGGATCAAACTCCATTACCTTGCCAAACCAACGCGCAACCTTACCGTGCAAGTTTTTTCCTTTAAACAAGTCGCGTATGGGTGCATGGTCAGTTAAACAATTATCCGGTAGCCAAAAATAATATCCCGGAAATGTCCTAACGCCCACACGACTGCTAATGTCTCCAAATGTGTCGTCGAATAGTTCTTCTCTGGGGGTATTAATGCCCTACTAGCATACGCTGTGGTATGTGTCTTACCGTGCTCATCCTTCTGCTGTAACACCGCTCCCAGACCCAGACCTGAGGCGTCCGTGCACAGATAGAAAGGTTGAGTATAATCAGGAAACGCTAATACGGGTGTTTCTGACATGGCTTGTTTGAGCTCGTTGAAGCTCTTCTCTTCCGAGGGTCACCATTTCCATGCAGCGTCCTTCTTAAGTAGCGTTGTTAAAGGTGATGCTATGATGGCATACCTGTGGACAAAACTCCTATAAAAGCCAGTGAGGCCTAGGAACGATCTTATCTGATCCTTGTTCTGTGGTGTAGGAAAATAGGTCATCTAGATACGCTAAGACGTCTTGCCCTAACATCTCGCCAAACAATTGGTTTATCATCCGCTGAAATGTTAAAGGAGCATTACTCAGTCCAAAAGGCATCCGGAGAAATTCAAAGTGCCCACGGTGAGTGCTAAAAGCAGTAATGGGACGCGACTCTTCGGTCAGCTCCACCTGCCAATACCCTGACGCTAGATCCAGACAAGTAAACACAGTATTTCCCTTACCTAATGATTGAAGTAAGTCTCGCAGATGCGGAATCGGGTAACGATCCGGTACTGTTACCTTGTTCACTTGCCGAAAATCCAAAACAGGTCTCACACCACCGTCTTTCTTAGGCACTAGAAAGTGGTGCATTCCACTGCTTCCCTTTGGCTGTGCGGTAGACGGTATGCAGGCACATAAACTGGATTTGTACCAATGCACAAACCAATATGATGCTTCACCCTATCCGTCCTACCCAGCGCTTCTCCTGGAAGTGCTACTACGTCGGAAAATTCTCTAAGGAGGGCTAGGAGTCGTGTTTTATGGTCTACATTATCCGTGACCTTCACGTATTGCTCCAGCTGTTTTCCTTAGCCAGACGTACGGGTTCCGACTGAGTCGTTGCTTGAGATGTAACTACAGGAGAGATCACCGGCACGTTGTCAACTTCCTTTATGGGGGCACCATAGCACATCAAGTCGCTTATATAACAACCATCTCTGAGCTTAACTGCGCCACCACTCATATTTGCGATGAAGAGGGGCGTCTTCTGGTCTTGGCAAACGCTAGTCAGAGTCGATTCCAGCGACAATGCCTTATGTTTTACAGTCTCAGTTAAGCATGCTACATCAGTTCCCACCGACACGTCAGGTACTCGGACAGGAATTTTACAGACAGTTCGACTGGGCAAGTGGTGATTACCACTCACTATAGCCCTGACTTTCTTCCAGTCCATACCCTCCGCTTCATGTGCATCCAGGGACTCCCTTGACGCTTCACTTGTCGGGGTCACAACTGGTTGGATGGCTCCTGATTGGATGCCAGTTCCAGTTCGTGTTGCTGAGGGATTAAGGCCTACAAACTCTTTCCCGTTAAAGGAAATGGAATGTCTTTGAGGGTGTATTACTATATCATACTCCTCCATGGTCTCAAAGCCTAACAGCCCATCAGCTGGCAGAGGAAAATCCTCAACCACTTAACGTAGCTAACACAGGAGATCGTTTATCTGCCCTCAATGTCAACGGCACCTGGCTTACAATCTTCATTCTACTCCCTGTCACACCTGTCAACATTACATCAGGTGGTGATAATGTCCAGTTTGTTAGAGGCAATTCACCTTTAAGTCTTTCCAGCGCTTTACTAGAAATAATGTTTGTACATGTCCCTGTATCTACGATCAGGGACAGTTGGCCTTTCCCTATGATCCAAGGAATAGATAATAAGTCCACCTTAGTAATAGCTGCCACACACGCATCGGTGGATTGTACTATTTTAATTACTTTTGCGCGCGGCCCTGAGCTTCCCCCGAACTAGCTGGGTTCCCTAGTTTCTTCCTCTTTTCATTGACAAAGGGGCAACAGTCCGTCTCATGAGGACAATGCCCATTTATGACATACCATCTTTTCACCTCTGGCTTAACAGCCTTGGTCCTTTGCTGTGGAGAACTAGTAGCTGTATCTCTCCAGCCTGAAGTTTGCAAGGCTTTGCTAGCTTCTGCATAGCATATGCCTGCCTTCGCCAAAGCCTGACTTTCAGTACAGTTGGATGCTGCTGTACTATATCAGTAGCCAGATTAGGTACAGGTATCTGCCACAAAGGAAGAGGGTTAGTCTGACTTTGCACGTCCATATTGTTAGTCATGCCCCAGGTATTTGGACAAGGGCCCTGGATTTGCATGCCAATATTAGTATTCATGCCCCATTGATTAGGATTCTGGGTTTGCATGCTAATACCATCTGTGTTTATACCCCATGCATTTGAAGAAAGAACAGAAAATAAATTCTGTCCAGAACCTTGTGGTGTACTAAAAACATCAGAAGTATACACAGGTATGTGAGTGGTTGTAGTACTATCACTAATGACTGGATTTTGCATATCCTGAGTGACCAAAGGTACTGTTGTAGTCTCAACTTTCACAGTCTCCTCACTAGGATTACCCTCATTAGCAAGACTAGTGGCCATTTTGGATCTAACTGATTGCTCTGGGACTGTTGAATAAGTATGACCAGAACGCAAATGTAAAACGTTCAAATCCTCATCCTGTCCTTCAGAAATATCCTCATCACCTTGATCCTCAATATGTCCTTCACTCATTTAATATGTCTGAGCAGTTTTATTTGATGTATCAACCCACTCATAAAATTCTGAGTCTAGTGGGATTAATCTCTATTTCCCTAAATTCTACGTCTCCACTGTATCCATCTAACCTTGTCAGTAATTCCCCTCCCAGTTACAGGAAGATAAACTGACATAAAAAAAAGGATAGTTATGGTAAGTGACAGAACGGAACATATATACAATACACAGAAAGTATGTATCGGTACACGGCTAGCACTAAATATCGTGCCACCGCTAGCACCAATAAAGTATCGTCGCACTGCTGGCCACCAATAATGTAGCCGTATGGAGTAGCAGTTGACTACATATTAAGTGTTCTGCTGTATAGTATAACTAGACCACCGTGTTGGATCGACGACACTGTCTGTAGTACACGTCAGCCACTCGCCGTCACTGCCCGACACTTCCCACCAAAGGTCCTCTAGAAGGTGGAAGCTGGTCTGTTATTAAGTGGTAGCGTAAGGTGACAGAAATGAGCAGATTAAATCTCTCTTTATTGGGTACAGAATAATATAACTGCGACCCGAGAGATATGTAGGAGCGACACCACCTCCCTTTATAACTGTAAAGCGATCTCTCTGACGCTGTACAGTCACCGAGCCGGACAAGGGCGCGGTGCTGAGGTCAGCTAAAAAGTGAGGTGCCGAGCATTACATATACTCTGGGCTTATGTAAAAAGTAGAGATAAATGACAACTCTACTAGCACATTATACACCTCTATAAAATGGTATTAAGTACATTCACATATACCAACATAATAAATGGTTCCCCAGGACTTTACACTTATGCACTATTCAGATATCTTTTCACTTCTCCTAACCTTCATTTTATAATTGAAACAGGGTGGCCCTTGTGGTCTGCCATCCACCTTCTTCCTATACCACAGCTAACAGCGAAATGATATTTGGTTGTTCATCATTCACACTTCATTACACACTGTTAATTATGACTAAACAGCTTTAAAAATTATTATGTAAAATGTGTGATACTACAACTTCTTATGGAAAAAGATGTTGACACCAGAACATCCCCCTTCTCTCCTCCCTTCTTCCCCTCTCCTCTCCTCTCTTCTTCCCCCTCCTCTCCTCTCTTTTTCTCCCCTCCTCTTCTCTCGTCTTCGTTCCTCCTCTTCTCTCTTCATCCCCCTTCCCCTTCTCTCTTCTTTCCCCCTCCTCCTCTCTCTTCTTCCCTCATCTTTAACTGCAATCCATCCTCATTCCTTCCATCCCCAACGTGCTCTCCTTCTCCAATCACTTTCACCTTCGTCAGTTTACTCATTTTCTATCCTTTGTATTTCATATTCATCCACACTGAAGCGTTTTATCTCATTTCCTCACATCTCTACAACTTGCCTTCCATATTCTTCATGCTACTCTCTCTCTCTCTCTCTCTCTCTCTCTCTCTCTCTCTCTATTTAGCTTAAGTTATGGTCCCTGCCAAAGCCGAACTTCAACTTTTTATTATCATTTTTTATTCCCTCTTCTCATCTCGTCTTTATCTTCCCTTCATTATCTTCCCACAACTTCACGTCAACGTCGCTCTTTTCGATTTGCTGTCGTAATAGGTTATACCACATTGATATTTTCTTTTACTTTAATACCACCTTCATCGATTGTTTGGCATGGATTTTTTAAGCCAGTCTTTTCATTTCCTCTTTTCCTCCTCCCCGTTCTCCTCCTCCTCGTCCTCCTCCTGCTCCTCCTCGTCCTCCCCCTCCTCACATAATCCTATTCACCTCGCCACTGCCTCTTTCCACGATATTGGTTATTTTTTCCTCCCAACCACCAAATCGTCACGCCTGCTGCCGCTCCCACCGCCCATCCTCACATTGTTTGCTAACCCCTTCTCTCTCTCTCTCTCTCTCTCTCTCTCTCTCTCTCTCTCTCTCTCTCTCAAAATGTTAAGTTGCATCTTTTCTCCTCGTCTCCCCTTCACCCCGGTACTCTTTACTTGCCAGGCTTTCACCATTTTCCTTATTAGTGTTCCTTAGCCTCAGTCGTGTCCAGGCTTTCTCGTCCACGTCTGTTCTTACATCATCTTACATTAATACATTTTGTCTCTTTTTCTCCTTGTTTCATTTTCATTGTTTTTCTTTTTAGTATTTTTTCTATATCCGTCTCATTAACAATCGTTCATTTTGTCTTTTTATCGTAAAGTTCACGTCTTCCTCAGTCATAGCTGCTCCACCTTGAGCATTCTCCTATGTTCCTTTTTTTAAGTTATATTTTCTTATTCTCCAAATGTACTTCCTCATTTTTCCTCTCATAATCATTACATTCGTTTCTCCTCGTAAATACTCGGCCATTCATTCTTTTTTTTCCATATTTTCATTACCGTCATCGTACTCTTTTTCCAGTAATTGCTTTTCTTCCCTTCATTTCCTCATGATAATCACAATTTCGCAATGTAACTCTTACCATAATAAACATTCTCCATAGTTTTCTAATTGCCTTATTACGAAACTTCTTGTGTTTTTCTATCTTGCTATTTATGTCTTTTTCGGGGGGGCTCTTCTTCACTCACCCCTTCATTATGCCATTAGTGTACACTTTATTTTTTTTGCTATATTTTCCTCAGGCTTCCTTCATTATATTTTCTTATCCTGTTATCAACATCTCACTCTACTTTTCCCCCAGGTCCTCCTCCTCCTCTGCTCGCTCTTTCTCCTGCGCCCCTTCCTCTTTCCCTGCCTCTTCCCTTTCTCACCCTCCTCCTCTCCTTTTCACTTCTTTCACTCCCCTCCCTCACTCCTCCTCCCTCTCACCTCCGTCCTTTCCTTTACACTTCCCTCCTCACCTGCCTCCCTCTCACCTCCCTCCCTCTCACCTCCCTCCATCCTCTTCTTTTTTGAATTTCACTTCCATTTTCCCCCCTCCTTCTTTCTCACCATCTTTCTTCCTCCCTCCCTCTCCTCATCCTTTCCACATCCCCTTCCCTTTCGTACCTCTCTCCCTTTGGCGTCTCTCCCCCTTTTACTTCTCACTCCCTCTCACCTCTCTTCCCTCCCTCTCTTCCCCCCAGCAGAGCCGTCCAATGGCATTCCTTAGCCAAACTGGGAGTCGAGGTCAGAGTTTGTTGTGCGTGATCTCCCCCACCCCTCCCCCACTACCATTCCCCATCCCCAGAGCCCTCACCACTACCCGTACCCCTTATCCCGTCCCCAACATCCTACACCCAACCCCAACCCCATTAGCACAAAACCCTTCCCCTCTTGTATCCCCTTCATAGGTCCCCTTCCTTCATCTTTAATCCAAGATTCTTTTCCCCTCCCTTCTGCTCTCACTCCCATCCCTCATCCCTTCCTCTCTACTCTCTCCCTTCCCTCCTTCCTCGGACCCTTTTCCCAACCACCACCCTCCATCGCCTTGTCTCCTACCCCATCTCGTACTCGCTATCCAATCCCCTTCCATCTTACTTCCTCCTCCCCTTCACATCTACCCCTTCTCCTATCCCATCTCCAGCCCCCTCCCGTCTCTGCTTCTCCACTATGCCCTCCCCTTCTACTCCCAACCATTTCCCCTACCCCAACCATAGATTAGCTTCCCCGGTTATTCCCCCCTCCTCTCCCTACCTCTTCCGCACACCACCTCCATTCCCCTTTAACCAAAATCCTGGTCTCTGCGCCTTCCAACCCGTCCGACCTCCCCAGATCCCCTCCACTTCCTCGCTAATCATTAACCCCCGTGCCCCATCTCTTCCTCATTTTTTCCCCTCAAAATCTTCCATCCCACCTTAGAGCTTGAACGTTTTCTCCGCTGTCCTCCACCTTTTCATTTGCCGCTCCTTTCCTCGCTCCTTCTTCTTTCTCCATTCCATGATCAACTTTTTTTCTTGTTCCATTCTGCTTGTCTCTTCTTCATTCTTCGTTTATTTCATCCTTCCTTTATCCCTCCTTCCAACAACTTATAATTTTAGTGAGCTTCAATTTACACTTCCTTTAGTTGCTAAAATGGAAGATCTATGCCCATATACTGAAACTGTGCTTCTTTGAGGTGACCTAAGTCAGTCCTAAATAGTTGTATAATTAGAATAACCAATTTCAGAAGATGTGTGTAATTCCTCCTCAACTTTCTAGATTTCCATTTTCTGTCCTTCCTTTCTTCCTGCCCTAGACTGACATTATTTTATTCTTCTTTATTCTTCTTTCCTACCATGGTGGCTGTATGGGTGATAGCAAGTATAAACATACAATATTATACACAAGCTCAAAAACTTGTGCAAATACGGATCCAGACGAAGGGCCTGTGGGAAGGGGGAGGGGGAGAAGAAGGGGTCGAAGGGAAGGGGAGAAGATAGGAAAGGGAGTGATAGGGAATAGGGAAGAGGGTAAAGAAGAGAGGAGAGGAGAAAGTGAGAAGATAGGAGTTGGAGATATAAAGACTGGGGAAGGGGGTAAAGAGGAGAGGAGGAGGGAAGGGGGAAGGAGACAGTGGCTTGACAAACCAGCTCCACTTTGGCCTCGGGTTACGGATGCTGTGGCTCATTATAGCCTTAATCCACAGCGTGATTTAGTGTGGTAAAAACTGAATGGGATAATAGAATGATTGGAGCAGGTGTGGTGAAAATTAGGATATACAGTGAAGGAAAACGAGAGTGACTAGCTCGAGGGGAGAAGATAAGCAGCGTGTTTCAGTAGCAATGAATGGTGTGGAGAGTCTGAGTGGTGTGGAAAGACAGAGGCAAATTGAATTAAAGTGAAAAGAATAATGAAGATGACAAGGAAGGACGAGATGAAAATGATATAGCCTGGGAGGAGGAAATAAGCAGGGTGGGTAGGTAACAGTGAGTGGCGGGGAGAGTCTGAATGAGTGATGTGGAATGAAGAGAAGCAAGTTGAGGGAAAGTGAATAAATTTAAGAAGATACAGGAAAAGAGGAGAAGGCTGAGGGGAGATAATGAGCTTTTTGGGGTAAGTGGCAATGAGTGGCGTGGAAAGTCTGAATGGTGAGGAAAATAGAGAACCATCGAACGAAAGTGAATAGATTAGGAAAGACGCATCAAAGAGGAGGAAGGATGAGAGAAAATGAATGGTGTGGACAATCTGTGTGGCGAATCAAAGTGAAAGGTTTGAATAAATGGTAAAAGAGAACAAAAGTGAAGACGAGCAAAGGTGGCGGGATATTGGAATGATTCATAACCCTCTGACCTCGGGGGATTTTCCATTGGCGAGTAAAAGCACTTAGAGGCAAGAAGAAAGAAAAAAAAATAAAGAATCGTCCCTTTATGTTAAAGGACTAAATCGAGGTAGTTTTCAGTAATATCAAACCCGGCATGCTTTCCAGGAGTCCAGGAAATTTGTTTGGCTTTACCCAGATAATATGGATATACTGTCTGCTGAAGTTTAAAGGGTAACCAGAGGATGACAGGGAACAAATCCTAAATCCATAAAATCGTCTGCAGTAGCAGATGTAGAATAATTAAGGATTCACAGCAACAGGTATACAGTAGTTTAATACATGATTTTTTTTTTACACACGAACCGAGTAGGATAAAATCTGGACAAAGATTTTTTATCCTCATAAAAATATACAAACAGTGGCATTGTGTGAAGAAGGAATTAGGTGGAGAGGCGAGAGGGGAAAGAGGAAAAGGAGAAAATGAGTAGTGTGGGGAAGTAAACGTCTTGCGTGGTGTGGGGTGGGTGTGGGTGTGGAGAGAGGATGAATGAGTGGTGTGGGCAGCATATGAATGAATGGTGATGGTGGAGAAGGGGGTGGGGGAGTGTTGCTAAGCAATCTCTTTGCTGCCGTAATTACATCGTAACGTTAACACGTCACCCTTCCTTATCCAGTCAGAAGAGAGGAGGGACAATCCAAGGGAAAGGAAAGGTAGACAAGATTGGGGATAGAAAAGTGGAGAAAGCAGAGTGGAGAGAGGAGTGAGGAAGAGTGGAGAGGAATGGGCGCAGAAGGAAGCGGGAAGGAGAGAAAAAAGAGGACAGGGGAGAGAGCAGCGAGAAAGGTGGTAAGAGGAGAGGAGAGGTTATAAAATAGGTGGGAAGAGAGAATCTGATAAAACACACTTTTCTAGCTGAAGAATCATGACCTTTTTTCAGCAGGAGACCCACCTACAGTGAATAAATTCGTCTGTAAACGTCAAGGGTAACTAATAATAGACGCTGCTGTATTGAAATGATTATCATCATTCTCAGGCTGATATTAATAGAATAAAATGACATGGAGTTAGCCAGGGTTAATGGTACCAGTGTTATCGCTATTCGGTTGCCGTAATTCACTCCTAGTCTAATGAGATCGTCTGGTGTTAGCTGGAAGAAAACGCCAGGCAAGACGCGACTGTGAATAAGTTAAGGATCCTGTATAAAAATTTTCCCGGTGAGACCCTGAGTAAACTAGTGGTTGAAGCTGGTCTTTATTACTGTGTGTGTGTCGATAATTTGGAGCAGACTGCATGTTCTTCTGGCTGTTTGCCTAACGCGGTTCTTTTGATCTCTCTCTCTGTCTTGCCTCCCACCCTCTTTGTGGCCCGAGTCATGAGTCTGAGTACATAACCCGCCTTTACACACCACCAACGTCACCACTCAACGCAGCACAACATGTACACAGCTAAACACACACACATACACACACACACACACACACACACACACACACACACACACACACACACACACACACACACACACACACACACACACACACACACACACACACACACACACACACACACACACACACACACACACACACCGGTATTTGTTGGTTTATTTATTGATTACAGGTACTATATCAGCAGGTAATGTATAAGTCGTACAGAGATAATTATATGAAGTAGAGAAACCACGTGTGAAATGTAGTAACTGTTTTGTTTGTGTTCTTATCAGTAGAATCCTGCACATGTAATGAAATTGGGCAGTGTAGTATATGCCCTGTAATGTTTCAGGTAAGTAGTTGTGCAGTACCTGGTTTACACAATCCTTAAGTACCAACTTATCACGGTCATAGTTTGTTGTCTCACTCACTCTGCTGTCTGTTGTCTTATCAAGTTACGTGGTCGTTTCACGGAATTTTTCTAATTCCTTCCAGTATGTGCAATAGTCCACGCATTTACAAACTTACACTCCTTTGTCTGTCAGTGTGATCTTTGAATATATTACACCCATTCATATTTTCATGCCTGTGATTAAGATGTATAATGATATACAATAAATAAGTAAATATTCATAGATGGATAGATATTATATAGACAGGTCAGAGTGGCCAGTAAGCATCGTCAACCCCGGATAACAGGAGCCTTTGTGTTGGTAAGACACTGATGTAACAGGCACCCGTACGTGCCTGGTGCACATTCACACAAAATCCAGCTTCCAACCACTAGTGACTATACTGTATTAATATATTTATCGCCAGTGTGTGTTCCTCCTGCCCACAGTCCTGCCTGCTGGACCTCTCGCCACGCACCCGTAAAGCCCCCTCCCCCCTTCTCTCTCTCTCTCTCTCTCTCTCTCTCTCTCTCTCACACACACACACACACACACACACACACACACACACACACACACACACACACAAACACACGCACACGCACACGCACACGCACACACACACACACACACACACACACACACACACACACACATACACATACACACGCTCGCGCGCGCAGGCAGGCACAGGCAAAGGTACGAGCACACAAGGAAACATACAAAGTTTAGTCTCTGGCATTAACCCATGAGCTGGCACGTTAGCATTTGTCGTTTTGCTTTAGTTAGACCTATTTTATTCAGCTATTAAAATTACTACACACACAGAAGGTAAAAGCAATTCTTGTTTATGGACTGTTATAAGATCGTATGGACTTGATGGTAAGTTATTAGAGAGGTGAAAAGTTTTTATGTAAATAGTAGAGCGTGTGTAAGAGTGGGAAATGCTGTGAGTGATTGGTTTCCTATGAGAGTGGGGCTGCGACAGGGATGTGTGATGTCGCCTTGGTTGTTTAATATTTACATGGATGGTGTTGTAAGGGAGGTGAATGCAAGAGTTTTAGGTGGAGGTCTGAGTCTGGTGAATGTTGATGGTGGAGAGTGGAATCTGAATCAGCTGCTGTTTGCAGATGATACTGTACTAGTGGCTGATTCAGAGGAGAGATTGAGACAGTTGGTAGAGGAGTTTGGAAGGGTGTGTGAAAGGAGGAAATTGAAAGTAAATGAGAACAAGAGTAAAATGATGAAGTGTACGAGGTTGGTAGATGGTAGGGGGATGAATATAGTTTTGAATGGTGAGTTGCTTGAGGAGGTAGAGTGTTTTAAATATCTAAGGTCACATGTTGCTGTGGAAGGAAGAATAGATGCAGAAGTGAAGTTTAGAATAAATGAAGTAGGAAAGGTGTTGGGAGAAATGAAAAAAGTGTTTAGATGTCGTTCGCTTAGAATGGATGTAAAGAGAAGGCTGTATGAGGGTGTGGTGGTACCGACTGCATTGTATGGGGCTGAAACATGGAATATGGGTGTAGCAGAGAGGAAAAGTTTGAATGTAATGGAGATGAGGTGTCTGAGGAGTATGTGTGGAGTAACGCGTATGAATCGAGTGCAGAAATGATGAAGTGAGAAGGAGAACGGGAGTTGTTCGGGAGATGGTTGGTAGAGTTGAGCAGAGGGTGTTGCGATGGTTTGGGCATATGGAGAGAATGGATAATGAGCGATTGGTGAAAAAGATAACTAGATCTGATGTGAGAGGTGTAAGGCTGAGAGGAAGACCACGAATAGGATGGATGGACAGTGTGAAGAGAGCACTGGATGCAAGAGGAATGTCTGTTGAGCAAGGAAGAGTGGCTGTGCGTGACAGAAATAAATGGAGAGAAATTGTGAATGAATAAGTGATGACGCAGCCCTGAGGGGATATTCTCCCGCATTTGGTCTGATCAGCTAGTCAGGTCAGGTGCGGGTAAGGGGATGGGTCTGTTATGATGTGGCAGGGGTAAACCAGTTCTTCTGTCGGGCCCTGTTGCGGATGTCACTGATTGCATTGCACAGTTGACCCTTGTGCGGTGTGGTGGGGTGAGGATCTGTCCGTTCTCCCCTTTGGGGCTAAGATGCGAATGAATGTGTTTGAATGGATGAGTAAACGGGGAGTGTGTCGTCCTGTCTCGGCTACCTCCCTTTCCTTGGGGGAAGCAGCCTAGATATATAGATAGATAGATAGATTGTTTATGAAGGTGTAATAGTTGTCATTTTGTGTTCTCACAAGTCTGAACTCTTTTGAGATTCCTTTGATGACCTAGTGACTCATTTACAGCCACAACTATTTCATCATAAATGTATAGTCTCACCAAAAGTATCGGGCACACGACGCGAAGCAATTTGAGACAGCGGACGATGACTACTGGAAACAGAACAAAGCTTGTCTTCCCCTTCTGTTGAAAAATTTCCTCTCTTAAGGATGCTATGTATGGCTTATTTGCGACATTTTTTAGAAGTCTGCATTGTTAGTATGTGTATATTAAACTGATTAAAGATAAATCATATTGAGAATTCATGAGCTATAGTGACCATTTCGAATACAGTCGTACCTTACCTGCTCGATACTTCTGGGGGCGACTGAACATCTGCACTTCTCACCCTACACTGCTAAAGCCTTCCACACCTATACTCGTGTGTGAAGCATTGGGTGGGGGTGGGTTACTTCTTCACAATAACCAAGTAGTGTCCGTCGGCCCTACATGTCAGTTACCCGTCAGAACCTGTAAAACACGGCTTCCACGTGTAAAGTACAGTTTATATCTTTAGATAGGCGTGTAGAAAAAGTCACCAGCACAATAATTTAAGAATGCATACATACATTCATACTGCGGTGGCTGCGCTGAATAAGTACGGTATTCTCCCTAATGCCAGACGATTTTCTTTAGCTGAGGGAACTATGCAGCTAAAGCGTTAATCTGCCTAATCTTTCTTCTGTAGGTAATATTCCATTGCCGACCAGTATGTTATGTCAACAGAGCTAGCCCCTGTGCAGCTACAAACAGTAAACTGACTAAGTCATCCTCTGTATAATCACCTAGTCACTGTTTATTCTCCAGCCACCTCTCATGAACGCTGCTGCTTCCCTCTTTATTATTTTTACTTGTATCATCATTTATTTAGTCTTGCAGCATTTTCTTGTTGGCATCAAGTGACGACCGACAGGCACGGTAATTG
Source organism: Coenobita brevimanus (assembly GCF_032717465.1). NCBI lineage: Eukaryota > Metazoa > Arthropoda > Malacostraca > Decapoda > Coenobitidae > Coenobita > Coenobita brevimanus. The sequence goes on along the minus strand of NC_137067.1, from coordinate 19,914,069 downwards.
TTTTCTGGTGGTAACATTAATTAGTTATGCCATAATTTTGCTTTCTTATACCGTCCTAAAAGTTAGTAATTAATCCCCAGCGTGGGAACATGGACTGTGGTTTGGCTGAGAGAGCAGATAATGGATGGGAGAGGGAAGGGGAGTAGTTGCTTTTCATATGCCATCGGTCATAATAGTAGTTTGAAGGTAAGATACCGTTTTAGAAACGACCAGATCATCAGTATAAGTTGTGTGTGTGTGTGTGTGTGTGTGTGTGTGTGTGTGTGTGTGTGTGTGTGTGTGTGTGCGTGTGCGCGCGCGCGCCAGCATCCTTACCCTGGCAAGGACAGCACCTGTTCCCACGGATACATATATCTGTACCAGCATTCCTCACCCTGTCTCAACCATCCTTAATGACTCTCTTCATTTTCTTTATATCACAGAAAGCTGTTTCTTTTGCCTGTCACATGTATTTTAGTGGCAAGGTCTGAGAGCACCTTGACGGGGCTGAGCTGATTGCTGTCTGTTGAACTACTTTGCATGCCTCGGTTAGAACGTATCGTCTAAATGCGGCAAAATGCAAATGCAGCGACACCCACGGCCAACTGTGCCGCCTGTGATGAGCTTTTAAGTGGCTTCTCCAGAAAATTTTACAGCCTATAAGTGGCCGGACTTTGTACCATATTTGTGGTGGCAAGTCCGATAGGACTGATGTTGACCGCACTAACAACCATCTTCATCTGTAGTCTGGCCTTGGCGAGGTGCGGGGGCAGCAAAGAGGCAGACATGATAGGAACATGGATGTACTTCATGGCTAAGATTTTGGGAGACCTAAGGTTCTTTAAGAATCATATGCTAAGATTAAAGACCGTAATGGATAACCCTTACTGCTGTGAACATTGTTAGAGATAATGAAGCTTTCTGATTGTTGACCACATTGTGATCATTTTCGTAGTATTCAACAGTACAAATAATATCAAGGTACGAGAGGATGTATTGTGTAAGTAATGATCTTAATCGATATGTGTCAAAAGAATCTGCTCGTTCTGATATACCGGGCCCACTGGTGCAGTATAGTTCCTTCGTGTATTATTCCATACATGGTATACGTAGTAGCACCCACTATCCACTTACCTGATGTAGTGCTACCTTCAGGTGACCCTCCAATGGGTGACAAGTTAAATGATTACCTGTAACCCAGAATGCCATTTAGTAGGCTGAGTAGCAAGCATATAACCAAATGACGCCTGGTGGTCAAGTGGGTAAAGGTGCTCTAGTCGGGTGAGCCCATTAGGATTGACGTCGTAGGGTGGTTGGGTTTCACTGTTCTCGTAATGCAAGACAGGGCGAGCGAGGTTTATCATCATCAAGTTAAATGTACAGACTAAATAGCCAAGCCCAGGACCCTTACGCTCCTGATGGGGCACAAATGGGTTAGATGGCAGATAGTATCATTTCAAACGGTCTAGTACTGGTGGCCAAATCCGTGTTTAGTGTTCGTTTATGATACGTAAATGTTTGACGTAATATAAATGCTTAGTGGGCTTTACTAGAATTAATGAAATAAAAACTTAAAAAGCTTTACTAGAATTAATGATACTGTGATCGTGTCCGCCAAATATTTGCCTCTTTAAACCGATTACTTATTCTTGGAGCCTCCAGAACACTTTACTCTGCCAAAGAGAGGTTTATCGAATGAGAGGGCTAAACGCAACTTACATTTCATTAACCCCTGTAACTTGACTGCTGTTCTTAACTGAAGGAAATCGATTAGTAGCAGTTGAAATAGGCCGATGAAATTAGTCATCTGATTCAAAGGGTTAACATCGACATTTGTTTTCTGGCAGTGTTAGGAAGACATGGAAACAGTATTTCAGATAATATTATGCTCATTTGTAATATTCATGGCAGTCATGAAAGTGTGAAGGTTTCAAAACACAAGGCGTGTCTGTGTCGATAAATTGTAATGTACGGTAGAGGTGGGGTGGGTTGGAGGGATGCTGGGGGTCGGGTGTCCTAAGAGCCTTGAAACTCAATAGAATGAACCTTTCATATAAACCTATTGTGTGTTGAAATTGTGAAGCCAAAGATGGCCCACTCACTGTGGTATGCGAACACAGTGATCTGAGAGGAAGGCTGGCGCTGCTGAAGGGTAGTGGTGGTGGGAAACCTTGAAAAGCAGTTGGTTTGGCTTTACCGTCAACTTATTATGCATGCGTTACTTTGTAGGGTTGAGCCAAGCTGGCATGATTGCCGCAATGAAGTATGAGCAGTCCGTAGTACTGGAGGAGGAGGGAAGGGGAAGGAAGCTCAGTGGAAGTTGGACTTCATAGTGTGTAGAGCTTCATATATAAATATATCTGGCCTTTAGCGTAGGCCCATTGTGTATGTGACACATCGTAAACAAAGGTGGCCCAGTCTTAGAAAAACGATACTCACAGTCCGTGATGGTAGCAGCAGCATGCCACTAAATCCACAGTATTTCTTCGTTGCCGAAGGGGTACATTAAAATGGAGCCCTTATTACCGAATAAGGTTGACTGGAGAGAGGGCAAGCACAGATGTACTTAGTGACACAGGGACCTGCCAAACTGAGAACCTGAGCAACACTTCCCTACCGGCTGTGACGATTGAAGGTGTTACATGAAATATATTTATTAAGAGTAATATGAATCACAGCATAAGAATATAAGATTGAAGGACACAGGGTGAAGAATACTGTATGGAAGGCACCGTATAACTAACACCAACCGTCCGTGGTAGTCAATAGAGCTGCACAAGGTACCTGACAGTGGCAGTCACAGGGTATACTTTGGTAGTATTTGTTAATTAAATAAAGATGTCTAAAATTATATTTGTTGCGAGAGCCCCAATACCAGGTGTATCCGATCAGTAATACCAGTATTGGTGGTGAGGCAGCGACTGGTGTAGTTACAGAGTGGAGGGATTGCTGATGTCAAAACATTATTACCGGGTCTTATGCCCCATGCAATGAACACCTCTCTATACAGCCGATCCCAGAAGTAAATTTACTTTTTTTTTTTTTCGTTCACATTCAAAGCAGTGATTTTTTTTTTCTCCAGTAATTTTTCGTGTATATGCTTGATATTGTTATTGATATAGCATCAAGAAGGAACTTTTAATAAAATATATATGTTGCATATTCAGGAAAATAATGCCTTGCGTTAATATAAGCAAAAAGCAAGAACGTTCTTTGTGAAACCAACAATCACCAAGGTATAAGATACTTTTTGGGGTAAATGTGCAGCTGTAACAGCACTGTAGGCTAAATTCATCCACAGCAAGATTACTCCTAGGGATGATTTACTCGATGTAATGACTGTGTTTATGCACAATAATTTTTTCAGTTTCTTGTACGGTTTCATGAACTGTGTGCGCCCTGAATTAGTCTATGTACTTTAAATTTCTCGGGATAAGTTATGGCCCAGATCTGCAACTACTTAACAATATTATTTAGAGATCAAGTACAAAATACACTTAAAAATTTATTAACATATTCAGGAACTTGAGATAATAGACTACAGTTTCAAGAGAGAAGGGGCATCTGGGTGAAGGGGAGGGAGAGTCGGGGAAGAGGCTAAATCAGGAGGTTAAACACACACTCCCATGCAGTATGCCTGGGGTATAGAAGTAAGGCAACAGAACCACTAAGCTTCAACACTGATCCACCTGGTGAACAAGCCTACACCTTTTCTATCCTTAATGACCTAGAGCAGCTTGTACAGTACCCTACCCGTATCCCTGACTGCCTTGGAGAGAGTTCCAACATACTTGACCTCTTCATTACAACTAATCCTTCTGCTTACACTGTTAATCTTTTCTCTCCGTTGGGCTCCTCCAATCTCAACCTCATCACCTTAACCTGTCCTATCTCCCAGGTACGGCCTGCGGACCCTCCAAAGAAACGTCGTCTGTGGCACTTTGGAGCTGCGGATTGGGAGGCCCTCAGGCAGTACTTCTTTGATTTTCCCTGGAATGATTATTGCTTCCATGGCCGGGAGCCATCTGGGTGTGCCTTGCACATTACGGAGGTTATTCTCTTGGGCATGGAAAGCATACATTCCTTTCTCATATCCTTTGACTAATGCACGAAAGCCTTGGTTTAATCACGCTTGTTCTAATGCTGTCCACAACAAGGAGAGGGCCTATAAAAGGTACCGGAGCCAATCCATCCCTGAATCACATCTTTTATACGTTTCTGCCCGGAATCGTGCTAAGTCTGTTCTTCGCTCTGCTAAAATAATTTCATCCATACTAAATGCTCTTAACTCTCTAACTCGAATTCTTCCCGCTCCTTCTGGCACCTTGCCAAAAACCTTTCTAACAACTTTACCTCATCATCCTTCCCTCCTCTTTTCTACTCTAATGGCTCTGTAGCTATTTCTTCTACTGATAAAGCAGATCTCTTCGCTCAGACTTTCTCCTCCAATTCCACCTTAGACGATTCGGGTGCTGTTCCTCCATCACTTCCCCCCTCTGACTTCCTCATGGCTAACATTAAAATTTCTTCAGTTGATGTGTTTTCTGCCATCACAGGCCTCAATACTAATAAGGCATATGGGCCTGATGGAGTCCCTCCTGTTGTTCTGAAGAACTGTGCTTCTGTGCTTACACCCTTCCGAGGCAAACTCTTTCGCCTTTGTCTGTCAACTTGTACCTTTCCTTCTTGCTGGAAGTTTGCTCTCATTCGCCAGTCCCAAAGAAGGGCGACCATTCCCAACCCTCTAACTATCGTCCAATTGCTTTACCATCCTGTATCTCAAAAGTTTTCGAGTCTATTCTTGAGAGAAAATTTTAAAGCATCTTTCCTATCACAACCTTCTACGGGTTCCATCAGGGACGCTCGACAGGCGATCTTCTCACCTCCCTTTCAGACTCCTGGTCATCCTCCTTTCGGGACTTTGGCGAAAGCTTTGCCATTGCACTTGACATCTCTAAGGCTTTCGATCGAGTCTGGCATAAATCTTTAATTTCCAAACTGCCCTCTTATGGTTTCTATCCTTCTATCTGTGCCTTCATCTCTAGCTTCCTTTCTGGTCGTTCTATAGCCGCTGTTGTAGACGGCCATCGTTCTTCTCCAAGATCTGTTAACAGTGGTGTTCCTCAGGGCTCTGTCCTATCACCAACTCTCTTCCTTTTATTCATCAATGACCTTCTAAGCTGTACATCTAACCCTATCCACTCATACGCTGATGACTCCACCCTTCACCTTTCCATTCGATTCCCGCAACGTCCATCTCAGCAGTTACTTCAACAAACAAGGGATGAGGCTATGGCACACCTAATGTCTGACTTGGCTCGTATCTCTGACTGGGGTAAAAATAATATGGTTGTTTTTAATGCATCAAAGACTCAGTTTTTACACCTATCAACCCGACAAAATCTTCCACAGGTATACCCACTAATGTTTAATAATATTCAGCTTCATCCTCCATCATCCTTAAACATGTTTGGGGTTTCATTTACTCGGGACTTATCTTGGAAAGATCATATTACATCTCTTTTAAAATCTGCTTCCAAGAGATTGGGTGTGCTAAGCCGTTTCCGTTCCTTCTTTACCCCTGCACAGCTCTTGACTCTATACAGGGGGTATATCCGTCCCTGTGTGGAGTACAACTCTCATGTATGTGGAGGCTCCCCACATGCAGTTTTTCTCGACAGGGTGGAGTCAAAGGCTTTTCGTCTCATTAACTCTCCTCCTCTTACTGACTCCCTTCAACCTCTGTCTCTTCACCGCACTGTTGCATCTTTATCTCTTTTCTATCGCTACGTCAATGGTCACTGCTCCTCTGAACTGTTTGCATGCATTCCTCCAGCTCTACGACGGGCGCGTAGCACCCATCTAGCAGCAAACTCTCATCCCTTTTCTGTCCAACTCTCTAATGCAAGAGTTAACCGTTACTCCCAGTCCTTCATTTATGCAACAGGTCAACTCTGGATCTGTCTTCCTCTGTCTGTATTTCCTGCTTCCTATGATCTCCAGTCTTTCAAATGCATTATGTCTAGGCATCTCGGAATGATCGGATCTTGAATTTGGCGCTCTCTTGTATATTGTTTTTCTCTTGGAGGGAATAGTTTTGCGAGCTTGTTGCCTTTGGTTCCTTCTTCCTCACTTTAAAAAAAAAGCAAAAACAGCAGGTAACATACATCATACAGTATTCTCCATCACAATTTTCTGTTTGACCTGTACTCAATTACCAAAACCTCTTTCCACTAACCACCTATTCAAAAATCCCAACCATACATATTGCATCCAGTTGTGCCTATGAGGGGGTTGGCTAAAAACTCAACCCTCTTCAAGCAGTAGTTTTTAAGATACTCTATTAAGTTCTGTGTTTGGTTGGGGTGGGCAGAGAGAAGTGAGCGGGATGGGATAGGGGACGAAAATATAATGTATGTTGTACGTAGGTCTGCCTGTAGCTGCAGCAGCCAGAAGTGAGTGGAGTGGGCGGGGAGGAGTGGGTGGAAATGAGTTGGGATCGTGATGAGTGAAGGGCAGGGTGGGACGATTGCACCCTGTGAAGATGGGTGTGAAGGGTGACAATGACGGTGGAAAGATTGAATATTAAATTTCTCTAAAAAATATGATGTAGGAGTGTGACAGAAAAAAAAAAAAGTGTGATGAGCTAAAAAGAAAATAAAAAATGTATGGGATGGTGTGAGAAGATAGTGGATGGTGAATCTAGGATTGGTAGTACACCTTGTTGAAGATAGACAATATAAACGGCAGGACTGGGTGTGGTGAAGAAAAAAATATACCCTTTCCTGAAGGCATTAGATGAACAAGAAGAAAAAGGAAGTAAGCGCGTGTTGTTCCCGTATACTTGATATCTTATGAGGCAAGTAAGAAAATTAAATCAAAATATACCGTGTTTAACTGATATGCAGGATTATCCGTTTGACGGTATGAACAACATTATTAATAACGGTGTTATCAGACACTCGTTTCATTTCACATGTTATCTCACAACAACATAAACAGTGAAGTTTGGTTTGTCTGATGTGGAGCGAGTTCCTTGGTGCCTTGGCTCCTATCATGGAAGTTGTGTGTGGATGGCTCCTGCTGAGGCCGCCATACTGTGTGCTGGTAATGTTGTCTCTTGTTGGGTTTATCGTACAACTCTCATAACCTTTTAATATTACACTGTACCATCACTGTCTGTATATATACAGTAAATTTACTTACTGATAACATCGTATGCTATTGAAGCTACAGTTAAAATCTGTGGTGTTGATAGCACTAAAAATAACTGTTTAGGCTAACAAACTTGTTAGTACTAGACAATGTCAGTTGCCGGCCACTGGCTACTGCGAACGATCTGTTACTGAAGGTCCTAGCTGTCATATCCTTTAATTCAAACGTTACGAGTTGCGTGTTGCCTGCCTGAAACTCCCTCAGCAGCGATAATGATCAGAGGTAAAACTTTGGCTCGTAAATGTTTATGATGGCACGGCGGGATCCCAATGACTGTGACAGAGACGGGGTGCGGTCCGAGTACTTGTGCATGCAGTCGGTGTTCCCTCACCCCAACCAGCCTGATAACACACTCACCCACACACAACAACACTGATAATGAAAGGAGAAGAACAGGGGAAACGCATGGGAATATATCACAGTCAAGAAAATGATACAAGAAAGGAAGCGGGAACAATGGGGATTCATTTAAGCATAATCCAGGTGATTAAAAAAAGAAAAAAAAATCCTGGGTATCTGAAGCATATATATTTCAGATAATGATGTAGCCAGAAAAACATGACAGAAGAGGGATTTTTCAGGTGTAATTAACAATAATATGAAATACACATGAAGCCTGTTTTTCGAGTAAAGTAGCTGTATCATAGACTCACAAATGACGATGCATCCAGAAACACATGGGATGCAAAAAGTATTATAAGCAGTCCAGATAATAAAACAGGGGGAAATTTGGGGAAACTAAAAAATGGCTAAAGTACAACGCAGATTATGTTGCGATAAGATCCCACAAAAAGTCTATATTTCAGACAGTCGATAAGATCCCACAAAAAGTCTATATTTCAGACAGTCGAGGCAATAATGTAATGAATAAATAAATAAATAAAGGCGATAACCCAGGCAGTACAGATAGTGGCGCTGGAAGAAAAATTATAATTTGTTTTAAGTGCATAGCTAACAACAAAGTAATTAGTTAATTGTGGAAGGAGAAAAACATGGAAAACAAGAGGGAATATTTCTAGGAGTCTTAATAATGACGAAAGAAATAATTACTGAATATAAAATCCAATAGCTCAGGCTGAACCAGATGATGAACTAAGTGTAAAGGACAGTACATATTTCAAACACAATCCTTTATCATTATGAGTAGCCTATATCACAGAAAAAGATTGAGATTCCACCAGGAAAGACATAGGTAATAAGAAAAAAAAAAATCAAGATTTTTTTTTTTATAGGACAAGAACCCATAATTATTCTGTCAGAAAATGAAAAGAAACTTCTGATTCAGTGCAGATAAGAATTCAAGGTAATAAAACATGGAAATTAACATTCTTTCAAGTATGCCACGAATATGATGGATTAACACATTTATCTAAAGCAAAATTCCTTATTCATACTCGAGCTTACAGTAAGTACCGAGAGAGAATATTTCATTTTCCAGGATATAACTCTTTTTATTTATTTATTTATTTATTTTTTTGTAATCGAAAAAAATATTAAAAGCTTGTGTTACCAAAGCCCTGTAATAATGCAGAAAAAACTAATCATCATCATCATCATCATCGCCCTAGGGCAGGGTGAGTAGCAACGTCCAGACAGCCCAAGTTTGCCCAGTCCAATGTGCCACGCTTCCATTCACTCACCACTGAAGCCCTCGGAATCCTGGCTGTATCTGATATGCCCAAAACATTCACCACGTTCTATAGTTTCACTTAAACGTATCCGATAGAGTCAAATCGGACGCTGTCACGTTAAAAGGGGTGCCAAATCTCCGATCATGCACTTCTTCTCACAACGTTCATCCAGCCAGCTCGGTCTCTTGTCAGTTCCCTAGCCTCAACGACTTCCAAACCTTTCTTCTGCACACACTCATTCACCATATCCCTCCACTTCCTCCTTGTCCGACCTTGCCTCCTTCCTCCTTCATCACTCTATTGTTATCCATTCTTTCCACATGACCATACCATCTCAGTACACTCTCTTCGATTCTGGTGTCAACAGACTTCGTCACTCAGCGTCTTCTACGAATCACATTATTTCGTATCCTATCCATTCTTTGTACTCCACGTACATCCCTCAGCAGTCCCATTCCACTGCTCTCACTCCTGACTTCTCATTTTCATGCCATACCATAGTCTCACATCCATATGTTAAGTTGGCACGAAAACTCCTTCATGTAAGCCTCGTGCAGCTGCAAATCTCAAGCCTTTGTTTCTTATCGAGGCCTTCATTGCACCAGCTACTGTTCTTCCTTGTGTCACTCTACTCTCAGCTTCTTTTGCACATTTTCCTCTCTTTTCTATCACTACTCAGGTATCTGAACTCTCTCACCAATTCCAGTCTCTCTACATTCACTGTAACATCACAGTGGGAGTCACCTTCTCTCTCGATTATCGTCACTTTACTCTTTGCTGCATTTACTCTCAAGGCACGACGCTCACAGACATCAGCAAAACTCGGCACTAGTATACCAGCTTCTTGTCCGGTACTTGCAAGTAGTACTGTATCATCAGTATACAACAAATTTGAGATATTCCATCCATCACCATTCATTACCAACGCCATACCGCTATCCTTTACTTGTGTTTTTACTTCTCTCATCACCCCATCCATATATATATTGAATAACCATGGGGACATCACACAACCTTGTCGCACTAGTAATCCAAAGCCAAAAAAAGACAATACCTCCATCACCATCTACTATTTTATTCAAGTAATTAATAAATCATAGACAATAAATACTGGCCAGAAAACTGAAATATTTTGACACCACTTCAAATATTTTTACATAGAATTAATGGAATAAAACAATAATGATTTTCTGTATTCTCTATATTCCTCGTAAAACACACACAGCGGGTTCTTCCTCTCTCAGCCTCAATTATTTTTCATGGATTTTCTACAAGTCGTGTTTCATGGGAGTATGTTTCTTAGGCTTTAATTTCAACACGTGTGTGTGTGTGTGTGTGTGTGTGTGTGTGTGTGTGTGTGTGTGTGTGTGTGTGTGTGTGTGTGTGTGTGTGTGTGTGCGCGCGCTTTTTTTTTTTTTTTTTTTTTTTGCATGTATGTTCTTTTGCGCTTGTTCTTGTGTGAATGCTTGCATGTGCGTGCGTCCGTGCGGGTTGTGCACACTTTTTTATTGACTCCCATATTCTCTTGTGTGCTGGCCACGTTTTGTCAAGAGTGTGCTAAGTGACATTCTTTGTTATATTAGGAGTATGTTGTGTTGAGGCCTCTTACTTCAGTGAAAAGACTGCTGTTTGGGTGCTTTTATTTCTGTGGGTGTTGTTTAAGGGTTGCTTTTGCTATGAGGAGTTTTGAGAGGCTTTTTCAGTGCATGTTTGAGGCTCTTATGTGTTGCGTCTCTTGCTTCAGAAACTTTATTTTTTCAGACGTCTTATCTGGGGAACTCTTATTTCAGTGAGTCGTCTGATGAGATATTTATTTATTTATTTTTTGTTTTATACTTTGCAGTTTGTATGAGGTGTTTCCTTGAGCTTTGTGCGTCTCACTAGAAGTACTTTTGTTCGTGTGAGGCGTTTGTTGCTTAAGGAGCTATATTTTGAGTTGTCTTTTGTTTGAGTGTTTTATTTCTGAGTGTTAGTAAAGGAATTGTTATATAATTGAGGTGCTTGTTGTTCGTGGGGCTGTTATCCCTGAGCACTCTGTGTCAGTTGACACTTTCTTCAGTGAAGTGCCTTCTTTGAGGGTGCTGTTATTCCTGAGAAATCTGTGCATTATGCCGTGTAAATGCTCTTGTTTGTGTATTTCTTTGAAGTGTGTTGTTTGAAGGGTATTTGTGTCTGACAGGTGCCTAGTTTTTTATCTTATGATTCTGTGAAGTGTCTGAGTGGCTTTTTCTTGCATTTGTTATTTTATTCTTTATTTCTTCCTGTGAGGTATGTTGTTTATTTAACTTTTATATATGACAGGAGTGTTTTGCTGGAAAGATTTTGTTTCTTTGAGATGTCTGTGTTGAAGCGTTAGTTGTTGAGTATCTGTTGTTTGAGAATCAACATTTGTGAGGCTTGTTGTTTAAGAGATTTATTTCTTCGAGGTGTCTGTTTTGTCCTTGGTCTGTTGACTGAGAACCTTTTACTCGTATTTCTGTGGGTGTCTGCTGTTTGACGATCTTTATTTCTGTTGGAAGTCTGTCTTGTAGTTGTCTGGTTTTCTGGGGTGATAATTTGTTACGCGTTTGTAGTTTACTTTCGTGATGATGATGATGATGATGATGATGGCTATGTAAGCGAGCTACTGACCTCAGCCGTACGTACCACACGCGGCGCCTTAATCAACAGTACTCTCACGCACCGCACACACCCATAAACACACCCACTCTCCTGTCACTGCCCTTGACGTACAGAAAAACCCACCCAAACCACCATGTTCTATTTCTTGAGTTTTCATATCTGAATTAAATAATGTTATGTAAATCATCTTATTATAATCGTTTCATTATCGTTGTTAACATCATTATCATCTTGCTAATTATCGCTGCTATCTCATCACCATCCACACCGTACACTTCATTCACCTGGGGTCGGGCGCAGCCAGGATATTGTCATGGGGCAGGCCTGGATTATTGTTGACACTTTCCTTGAGAAAGTACTGTTTGGAAAGAATTATGAAAGGAGTATAAGTAAATTAATATGTTTGTATCTGGTGCTAAACAGTAAAGGAAGCGTCGCAAGAAAAAGTCACTGATATCTGAAGGAATTGTCTAATATACAGAATTGACCAAATGACTATTGTCCTGTTCTTCTTCTGATAGAAAGGAAAAGTAGGGTCTGGACACTCACTCCCACCCCACTCTTAGCTGTCGGAAGCGGGAAATGGTGTGGAAGGAGCGTCGGCAGGTGGTGGTGGGGGATTAACGTCAATTGTGAAGTAGGAGAGGCGAGGCAGGCGGAAACCACTGGGTGTACTACGAAAATTGATAGTTTGAACACCTGATTCAGCTATATATATTTAATTGCTGAAGGAAACCACTTTCTAAATTTTATATAACCGTCCCTAAACTGTAATGAGATTAGGAAAATACCAAGTTTGACTGAAATTGATTCATTAATAAGAAAATTTTTGACATTCTTGTGATGCCTCAGAGTAGTGAATCGCCCTGGACTTAGCATATTGTTTCTGGATACTGTTGCGCGACTTCATTTAGCAAAGAGGTAACCCTGGCAGATAAAGGGTTAAAATGAACATAGTTATGTTATATTTATCAGAGCATAATATGGTTTACAATGAGATACCGTGTTGGGAGTTGGAAATTCATTTGGGGACTGAATCAAGTGTTGGTATGATGACGCCCTCTGTTATTTTATACTTGATTCCGCCGAACAACTTTATCTTAGAGGACACCCATAAAAAATTTAAAAATAAATTCCGTTAGTCCCTTCAGTAAGATTACAATTCTCGTCTGACATATTTATTGATATTTACATAGATTACCGTAATGAAAGGGATAGGCATAACCCATGTTAGTGTACTTAACATGACGACAGCTTATTTGTTCTAATCTTGCTACTGCCAGGTGTTTCTAATCAACTAGGCCTGAGACTTGTCCTAGGGAAGGGGTCAAGAGAAATATGACAACAAATAACTCATCTAAAACCGGAAGTCTATAAACATAATGAAAAAAAAAAATGTCATCCTCAGCACCTCACAGTTCAGGCAGATGCTGTTTTCGTGGAAGGCACAACGTTCGGGTAGTAAAGCAGACTGGCGCTTGAAAGGTTAGTTCATAAAACATTCCACATCGACAAGGATCATCGTCATTTTCTTCCGCACTTTTTCACTCTTAATCACACGATAAATTTACGGGCTACGGGCGGGAGTCCAACCCTGGTAAAAGTTGGCGTCATGAACCCCGCGGCAACCACCCCATTATGTCGTGTTCTTAAACCCTTCAGTCCGGCCACGTATTTTATGTATTAGTCTTGCTCCAGCCACACGATTTATTTAGCTTTGGAGAGACAACTATGGTGTTTTTACTCCAACTTAGCCTATAATTGCCACCTCTATCATAAATGCCAAGTTGTAACAATTGATTTACTCAAATAGAATGCGTGTCACGAAGAAGTGTTATGGGGAGGCCGCATAGCCATGGCATATCTTATTACATCACTGAGTTACATGAAATAAGCAGGAAAAGGACGGAAATCTGGACCAAAGGTGAAAGAATCATAGGGAAGGGATTAGACACGAACCCCACTAACCTCTATTTGAACACGAGATGTCTCCTGTAAGCTTAATGATATCCCTGGATTTAGAAAGAATAAAAATAACAATAAGCACTTGGGCAAAAAGTGTTAAAACCGGGGCGTGATGCATACAGGCGGCCGACCACGCTGCAGGCACCGTAGCGAATCGGTCCTTGTTCCAACCAAGGCCTAACCCCAACCACAAGGAGCGGACGCGGTGATGTGGTGGTGGTGGTGGTGGCGGTGGTTGGGCTGGGGTGCTGGTGGTAGCTAGATAATTGTAGTCGTGATGGTAGCTGTGGTGGTAATGCTGGTCGTCGTGGTAGCTATGTGGTCGTAGTAATGGTAGTGCTGGTCGTACTGACAGCAGTGCTATCCATAGTGGACCTATTGCTGGCGATACTAGTTCCAGTGCTGGTGGTAATGATGGCAGTGCTGGCCTTAGTGGTGGCAGTTCTAGTCGTAGTAGTGCCAGTGCTATTTTAGTGGTAGCTGTGGTGTTGGTGGCAGTGGTGGTTGCGCTGGTCATGGTGGTATTAATAGCTGTGCTGCTAGTCACAGTGGCTGTGTAACCAGTTATAGTAAATGTATTACTGACTGTAGTGCAGGTTGTAAATGTCAGTCTTCCTTCATATCTGTGTTAATAAAGAAACAAAGGCTGAAAAGTTGCAAATTGTCCCTGCCTTACCAAGAAAGTCCATCTTGAGACAAACATAACCGGAGGCAAAATCCACTCATTGTGACTCACCTGGACCCACTGCGTTGGGAGGGCTGGAAGGCGTACACAGGGGGAAATATAGACTAGGATTAGTTACAGTGTTGGCTAATTGGGTACGTATGGTAAGAATTCAGAATACCTCTTAGCCCCTGCATGAGTATGGTAGGAAATGTGAGTGTGTGTAGTTAGACGGATAATGTGTGACTACCTTATGAAATATACATTTAGGTACAGTTCGGAAGTGCAGTGTCCAGTGAAAGTGAGGCAATAAACAGATACAGAAATCCAAGGAGATGCGAGACCACATAGGCATTCGCTGTAACTAAGCATTTTGCGTGTGTAAAACCTTAAGGGCTAAAACGAAGCACCATTTGGCCTTCATCTTGCGTGTGAAAATCCTTACTGGCTGACTGACCGGGCAGCTCCTTTGGATGCTCCTGTATCTAAAAAGAGAGAATGATGGAATAATTCAGTGAAGGAAAACACTTAAGTAATTGAATGATAACACAGAAATTGAAAGAAATGCATTCGGGAGCCTAATGCTAATTGCCCGCCAAAATGTGCTGTTGGCCAAGTCCAAGATTTCGGCCATATCTTGATACCCTGAAGGTTTCATGATGATACCTCAAGCCGTTCAAGAGATAACATGGTGATAAAGATGGGCAGCCATTTTGATGACCTTGACTTTGACCCCCGAGTGCCCATTTTCGAACTCGTCCAAGATTTTGGCCTTATCTTGATACCCTGAAGGTTTCTTGTTAGCTCAAGCCGTTCATGAGATATATATAATAGGAAAACACACACACACACACACACACACACACACACACACACAGACACACACACACACACACACACACACAGAGGGAGACAGGCAAAAACATTATTGCTCCGTCTTGCTAAAAGGCGGGCGTTAACAATGAAACAAAAATTCGTTGTTTCCACTCTTTGTAAAAGACCTGTGTGAACCCCCGTCCACACACACACACACACACACACACACACACATTCGAAGACTGTCGTCCAGTCTAAATAAAATCGTCCGCTGGAAACAAGAAGAGAAGAAAAATAACGTCGTCCTAATGGCGCAGATAACCATTGCTCACCGATGACGTGTATGAGGTATTTCAAGTTAATCTGGCAATATTCGCAGTGTTTCAGTGAGTTTATCAGAAACATTTCATTATAAGGGAGCTTAGAGCAGACTTTATTAACCCGTTTAGTACGAAAGATCACTCCTACGTTTAATAAAATGGTCTTCAGGTAGCAAGAATAAGACGAAATTACGTCCTCGGGCTGAAGATGTGTTTGCCCCCCTCATCCCGCCTCCCTCCTACCGACAGTGGCCGGGATGCACTATAGTGGTTTTGGGCACTTTTCATTTCCAGGAGGGTCTGGGTTAGGTGAGGCTAGATTAGGCTGCTACAGTAAGGTGGGCATGGTTTAAGTAATGTTAGTGTAGGTTAGGACAGGTTAGGTTGGGGTAGAGTTAAATAAAATAAGCGTGGTCAGGCTGAGAAGAGCAGACTTAGCGTGTTTTGCTGGAATGGCTTACAGTACGGAAATGTGCTGCCGGGATCCCCTTGACTGTGTTCTTAGGTAAACTTAGAGAGGACAAGTAAAGTAAAATAGAATATATCAAAAGACAATTAAAGTAAAATAAAAAAGACCAAAATGACAATTAGTAGCTATCACCTTAAGCTGGGTGTGCGCGCCTATGCTAAGAAGCGTGGACACGTTAAGAACCATGGACACGTTGAGGAATGTGGAGACAGTCAGGAGCGTGGACACAGTCAGGAGGGTGACTACGGTTGGGAGCGTGGCCACGGTCACGAGCGTGGACACGTACAGAAGCGTGGACACACTCGGGAACGTGGTAACAGTCGGGAGTGTAGCCACGGTCGGGAGCGCGGACACGATCAGGAGCGTGGAGACGATCAGGAGCGTGGACACGCTAGGGAGCGGGAACACGGTAAGGAGCATCGGACTGTTGGTAGGGAACACCCACGCCAACTCTCGTCCCACTCCCATCACCAGTGTCACCCCCTACACTCACTACCCCAAGCCCCTCGCCGGCGTCTACCCCGCGCCACATTCCCTTCTCCACGCCCACGTCCACAGACCCCTGTTGCTGAGCACGTTTGGGGGAATCCAAGCTGGTCCAGGCTCCTGATGGGGTGTGCTGTGCTGACATCATGCCCGTTCCTCGGAACCTTAATGTGGATGTTCAGCTGAGACGCTAAACGAGCAACCTTCAAGTGATGGCGTTGTGCAGCTTGGGTGGAGCAGCTGCAGCACCCACCCAGGAATCAAAGTTTCTCTTATTTCACAGCACCTCGCCATGGGAAATGACGCATGTGACTTGCTGTCTAGCCCACCACAAAGAGACTCCGAACCAACACAGTTGTACAGACGTCGGAATAAGTTCGTTTCCTTCTCCGTGGACTAAGGTGTTTGTAACACTGCTCGATGGAGAGCTATCCCCTCCTCCTCCCTTCCTCATAGTCCCACACTCCCACCCAACCCCCCCACTTTTCTCTCCGACCCCATAACCCCACCCGGTACCCTTCATACTCTCGCTCACAGCCAGCTAGGGGTTTGTGTACCTCTAGCACCTCTCTAATTACGTGTAGAACCAATATAGGAATAGTACAGTATATATCATAAACCAACTTAGGAAAAGGTTTACTACACTGTGTGTGTGTGTGTGTGTGTGTGTGAGAGAGAGAGAGAGAGAGAGAGAGATTTTATCTACTGTGATTAAATGTTGTGGTTGTAGACACCATTTACACACACACACACACACACACACACACACACACATATACAGAGAGAGAGAGAGAGAGAGAGAGAGAGAGAGAATAAATCTGTGATTAAATGTTGCAGTAGTAGACACCTCTTCTACACACACACACACACACACACACACGAGAGAAAGAGAGAGAGAGAGAGAGAGAATAAATCTGTTGTGATTAAATGTTGTGGTAGGGTAGTAGACGCCTCTTTTGCACACACATACACACACACACACACACACAGAGGGAGAGAGAGAGAGAGAGAGAGAGAGAGAGAGGAGTTACAGGGAAAAGTTAGGATCTTAATGACTATTCAGCCCTTACCGTTTAGATACTTCTTGTTTGGCTGGGAATGCATATTCAATTCACATTTATTCTAGTGTAAGATCCTGCCGATGAATCCCTTAAACTTTTCTACTGTAGTGTTAACAACGTCCATGTTGAGTCAGTTCCATGTGGAGCAGATCTTGCACGTGATAAAGTTTTCACGTAATTCTGCTGGAAATTTTTTTCATTTACAGCTTCCAACCATGGTTGTGTGCCGAGTCCGTGTTAAGAGTAAGCAACTTTGTATGTAATAATTGTGAAACCCATTCAGATTTTAAACACTTTAATGAGCTGACCTCGTAGTCCACGAGTTTCTACTAAAAAAGTCCCACAGCCCTCAGGCGAACCTGATACCTTAGTCTCCTGAACTGTTATCAAGTCGACGTATGTCTATTTCAAGCGACCAAATTCCGCAGCAACTTGGGAAGAGGCAGCATTGAGGAATTATAGACTGTGGGAACAATATTCCGAGAGAGAGAGAGAGAGAGAGAGAGAGAGAGAGAGAGAGAGAGAGAGAGAGAGACTTGGAATGGTAAGAACGATCAGGAGAAATACTGATTAAAAAAAGTGAGTGAGAGAAGAAACTGAAGCAGAGAAGAAAACACGCAGGTGAAAAAATGGAACAATGTTATAGTAGTGACACAGGGACGGACGCACACACACACGCACACACACACACACACACACAAACGCACACTTTCTGAATATTTGTCGACCTGTCTGTCTGTGTACTCCCCCCCTTTCTCTCTCTCTCTCTCTCTCTCTCTCTCTCTGTAAAAGGTGTCTACAACCGCAACATTTAATCACAGTAGACATAATTCTCTCTCTCTCTCTCTCTCACACACACACACACACAGTGTAGTAAACCTTTTCCTAAGTTGGTTTATGATATATACTGTACTATTCCTATATTGGTTCTACCCGTAATTAGAGAGGTGCTAGAGGTACACAAACCCCCAGCTGGCTGTGAGTATGGAGGGTACCGGGTGGGGTTATGGGGTGGGAGAGGAAAGTGGGGGGGGGGGTCGGGTGGGAGTGTGGAACCATGAGGAACGGGGGAGGGGGGATAGCTCTCCATCGAGCAGTGTTACAAACACCTTAGTCCACGGAAAAGGAAACGAACTTATTCCGACGTCTGTACATAATATATTGTACCTGCAGGATGAACAGACGTAGGCCTGTGCTTGGTCGACGGGTCTGCTCTGTCAGCCAGACCGATAAGTAGTGACACAGCAGTGTGACGAAGATAGAATGTTTTGACTAGTAATCAAGGAGTTTCAGTCCTCTCGTCCAATACAACCAGGAACGATGACAGACTACGTAATTTTCCAGTCGGTAGTTTGATACACTGCTGTCCGATGACGTGTGTTTCACGTTAATCTGGCAATATTCACGGTGCTTTATTGAGTCTATCAGAAACTTTTCAGTATGAGGAAGCTGAGCGCAGATTAACCCGTTTAGTACGAAATATCACTCCTACGGTAGCCTAAATAAAATTATCTTCAGGTAGCAAGATAAGACGATCAGTGCGACCTCGGACTGAAGATAAGTCTTTGCCACCTCTCCCCCCCTCCCTCCGACCGACAGTGGCCGGGATGCAAGGTTCCATACTGAAGTTGATTTGGGCACCGTACTTTTCTTTTCAATGAGGTTCTAGGTTAGGTAAGGCTAGATTAGGCTGTTACAGTAAGGTGGGCATGGTTTAAGTAATGTTAGTGTAGGCTAGGACAGGTTAAGTTGGGTTAGAGTTAAATAGATTAAGCGTGGTCAGGCTGA
Source organism: Coenobita brevimanus (assembly GCF_032717465.1). NCBI lineage: Eukaryota > Metazoa > Arthropoda > Malacostraca > Decapoda > Coenobitidae > Coenobita > Coenobita brevimanus. The sequence continues at coordinate 19,895,053 of NC_137067.1, read as the reverse complement.
GAAGAGCAGACTTAGCGTGCTTTGCTGGAATGCCTTACGGTACGGAAATGTGCTGCTGGGATTCCCTTGACTGTGCTCATAGGCAAACTTTAGGTGATGTGCCTCCATAAATGCCCTCCACACCTTCGCCCAGCCTTCCTTCACTCTCGTCTACTTCCACCATATCATATAAGTTCTCCCTCTCTCACTCTCTCCAGTCCCAGCATTTTTCACTATCTTTCACTTGTCTCACTGTCTCCTTTTTATCTAGCCCTGTGCTTTTCTTTCTTCGTTCTACAGCTCTTGCTGTTTTCTTTACCTTTTGTTAATAGTTTCAACATTTTCTGACCATCCATTTTCTCTTATCGTAACCCTCTACTTCTTAGCGTCATTTACACTTTTTTTTCCATATATCTTCAACCTTCCAATTTTTCTCGACATCATTTGTGCCTCGTGTTTCATTTTATTTATTTTTTTTTTTACTTATGCTTTTCTGTCAGTGAGTTATCTTTTCAGTCCTTTGTTTTTCATCATTTGTACTTGTTCTCTCCATCAGCCATTCATCTGTTCATCGTCCTTCCCTGACCCCATCTATCCTGCCTTCTCGTGTGTCCAGCCTGAGATACAGAGAATAATTACGTCTTTCCTGTGCATTAATGAGCTAAAATTTCAACAGGTGAGATAGCCTTAAGAAACACCCGCCCCTTCAGGTAAATACCACATGTCCTCTTTGTTACTTGTCAACCCTTTCATCCAACACCATACTTCTTATTCTCCTCCCTTCGTCATCCCTTCTGTTCTAAAATTCTGGTTCTCATCTTAATAGTATTTTGTCGCCTCTGTGGCTTATGGTACTTATCCTTCTCTACATGTCTCATTTTAACTGACTTGTTTTTTTATTCCCTCCTGTTTCACGTGCTTGTACTCTAGTGCTTGTCCTCTCCGTGTCTGTAATTTATGCTGTTCCTTCTCTTCCTGTGTCTTTTGCACCGCAGTTTTTACCAGTCGTGAGACAACAGGTATACAAGAGCCGTTCGTACTTACTGTCTTGTTGTTGTCGTTGTTGTGGTGGTGGTGGTGGTCTACCTGCAGACACTCAAATTAAATTCTTGCTCATACTAGAGGGCCTACAGCATCCATTTTTTACAGAGTGAATAACTGCCACCCTGTTCTGCCAACCACCACTATCTCATTCCCGTCTTTCCCACCCATCTCCACCCACTTTACCTTATAGTTTTATGGAGGTTATGTTTTTGCCTGCGTTTGTTTGTTTTATTTTGTTTGTCGGTTTGTTTGGCTGTCTGTCTGTCTGTTAGCAGGATTACTAAAAAAATTATGAACGGATTATGATGAAGTTTTGTGGAAGGGTGGGCTATGGGCCTAGAAAGAAATTATTAAGTTTGAGGCGGATCCGGATCCGGAGTATCCAGCACAATATCTCCAAAAGTTCTCAATGAATGTCAACGAAATTTTTTGGAAAGGTGAGCCATGCACCAAGAATGAATTGATTAAATTTTGGGACGGATCCGATACTATATCCACAGATCTATTAACAGGATTACTCAGAAAGTTAAGAACGGATTTTGATATAATTTCGTGGAAGGGTGGGCCATGGGCCAAAGAGGAAATGGTTAAATTCTGAGGCTGATCCGGATCCAAAGTATCCCGCAAAATATCTCCAAAATTTCTCAATGAATTTCAATGAAATTTGGGGGAAAGGTGGGCCATGGGCCAGGAAATAATTGATTATATCGTTGTGGTGGATCCGGATCCGGATCCGATTCCTTTTGAATGGCAATGACATTGGCGGTTGTATTCGCTCTCTGGTGTTTTCTAGTTTCGTTGTTTGTCTTTCCTCTGAGCTAACACTCGGCTTCGTCGTCTCTTCTCAGTATGACTTACATGGAGTACGGCGCACTTCTCTACTCCTTTTCGTGTTACTTTTTTTTATTCTGATATCACTTTTTGTTTTTCCTCTCCCTTTTCCCTATTGCCAAATACTTTAATGAACTTCCTCCCTCTCTTGTCTTCCTCAGTTTCTAGATATTTTGTACTTTTCCTTTCTATCTTCTTTCCCTTTACATTCATTTCGATTTTCCTTGTTGATCTCACCCATCCTCTCCTCTCTATTGTCTCTGTTTTCTCCCTACTCTGTTTATTCCTCGCCCTTTTCTTCTGCTCTCACATTCCTCCTCCTCCTCGCTTGACCCCCTCTTTTACTCCTTCTTCGTTATCTCTCCTCCTCTTCATCATCATCATCATCCATCGTCGTCGTCGTCGTCGTCGTCCTCGTCGTCGTCGTCGTCCTCCTCTTCCTCCTCATCCTCCTCCTTCTCCTCGTCCTCCTCTTCCTCCTCCCCCGCCTCCTCCTCCTCCTCCTCCTCCTCCTCCTCCACTTCCTCCCTCCCTTGATTTGCACCTCCTCCCTGCCTATCAGTCCCTTTCCATGCCCAAACTTTCGTTAAGAAAGAAAAAGCTTGGTGGGACCTAATGAAGTGAAAGAGTTAGACCCACATGCTGAAATTGTTATTTGTAGAAATACATTAGTTTATGTTTGACGTAAACCATTATTACTGTATGGACAAAGATGGAACAGATAAATGTATGTACAGGCGTAACGTAATGAAAAGGAGGGTAGGTTGGCAGTGAGATGTGGAGACTATTAATTTGACTGCTGACACCAGTCATTTTACACCTGCCTTGTGACTTACCAGGTATTATGGTGTTCTCCTTCCATGTCCTTAACCCCATCAGTACGATGACGCCCTATTCGCTTTCGTCGTACCAACGCCACACGTTTTATCAGCATCAAAAATGTTAAACAAAAAAGATCAAAATATAGCCTTCATTAACTATTCCACCAAAGGGTATCTATACCATATAACGCAGTTGTACTTAAAGGGTTAATTGTCTATAGCTTAACTGTATTTACCAATTAAGACTCATTTAATTCGGGTAGTTGTGATGTTTATTTCTGTGGCCACACGGGAACACGATCCTCCTTTGTTATTATTTATCGCTTTTTACTTCACTAATAAATAGATATTTAAATTTTTATTGTTACAGTGGTGTTAGGTTATACAGTACCAAGGTTGTTCCTCATACTTTACACTGTGTGTGTGTGTGTGTGTGTGTGTGTGTGTGTGTGTGTATGGATGTGGGTGTGTGCTGTGTGCAGGCGCGCGTGTGTGGCGTGCCAAGATGTATATAGGCCAGTTTGAAAGACACCTAAAAGAGAACCATCCTTAATATAATGGTGTAAACTTGAAAACAAGAATACACAGACAGTGTGAGATGAAGATTCTAATACCGAGAGATTCAACATTCAAGATAAGGACATGACTAATGGCTGGAATTAGTCACAATTATGGAGCGGCCAGATAAAGAGAGAGGGCGAAATAGAAAAAGTTACTCAAGTGAGTAAAGGAGTTGAGGAGTAGATGAATACCTAAGATGTTACTGCTTCTTGCTTGCGGATATCTGATACTGCTCTGCAAGCATTTTTTCCTCCTCTGTTTTCTTCACCTCTGTCACTGAAGTATTTATCTCACCCTCTATTTTTCATCATACTTTTTCCCCTCTTCTTTTTCCCCTTCTTTTTGCCAAAACTTTCTTCACTTCCTCTCCATTCAGATGATATTCTGCTTTAATTCACCTTTTTTCCTTCTTCCTCCCTGTACTCAAACTTCCCCTTTCTCTTCGCCTCTTCTCTCGCTCTTCTCTCGTCTTTCCCCTCCTATCAGCTATTTTTCTCCTTTCAGCTGAATGAATGTTAACCTCCTCTTCCCCGCAGTACCGTCTGTCGTTGCATCAGACACTTTCACTCAGCATTGGAAAGACACTTGGAGTGGGAGGGGTTAGGTATAGACCTCATTAACCCCTTCACTACTAGAGGGTTCGTCAGAGCTGAATAAAATCGTTTAGAAAGACCAAAAACAAACTGCAAAAAGACGCCATCGTAGTAGCAAGGCTAACATTATCGCTTTATGGGAGACTATACAGCAGATACCATTTCCATGAATCCGACTTTGGTTATTGACAAGACAAACCGTTGCCCAAGGCTCAGCAGTTCTATACGCCGTAGATACCAACATCACATATCACCACTTGGGTGATATTAAACTCACACTGAATACGTGCTGGGGCTGTCTTGTTTACAACTGGCGTAATGGTATTTGATGCAGTAAATGGCAACAAATATCACTACTTGGGTGATAGTAACTTCCATCCACACTGAGTACATACTCGGGCTGTCTTGTGTACAACTGATGTAATGGTATTTGGGAGGGTATTATTATGACTTGTCGGTGGGGCCTGTGGAGTACTTGTTAAAATTACTGAAACAAAATTTAAACCCCTGAGATTTTCCCTACCACGCTATGAGATCGATCTCGCATTCTTTCGCTGTACATTCCTGATACCGTCCCCAAACTGCTTACGATTTCACCCCGAGGACTGTGTGTGTGGGGGGGGGGTGGAACTAAATGTGTTTGCCTGTATTAAGTTACAGAACAAGACAACACAGACAGAAGGCAGTAAGGACAAAAAGTGAGAGAGACAAATGAGAGATGCAGACAGACACAGTAGTAAGGCGAGTGTCTGATAAAAATATGGTACATTTGCGTACTTGTATCTGGTTACAAGAGAGAGAGAGAGAGAGAGAGAGAGAGAGAGAGAGAGAGAGAGAGAGAGAGGGAGAGAGAGTCGGGAGCCTGAGCACATTGATTCGAGGACACTTTTTCTTACCTCATTCTTGTTACCTCGGGATGATAATATTCAGGTAGAAAGGACCACAAGTATTGAAAAGATAATGACGGATATACTAACTTCTCCAGTTCATAAAGTTTCTCCTAAGCTGGTAAAATTCGTCTGGATATAACAAGAATTATCTTCGATACATTTTATTAGGCTGAAAGGGTTAAGGTAAATAAAGTTTGTGAATGCGTGGCCTTCGTGTCCGTCACCCAGGATCACACAGGGGTGCCCAAACCACCACCAATATCCCTGACACAGGTTTACCATTCACCACCAATATCCCTGACACAGGTTTACCATTCACCACCAATATCCCTGACACAGGTTTACCATTCACCACCAATATCCCTGACACAGGTTTACCATTCACCACCAATATCCCTGACACAGGTTTACCATTCACCACCAATATCCCTGACACAGGTTTACCATTCACCACCAATATCCCTGACACAGGTTTACCATTCACCACCAATATCCCTGACACAGGTTTACCATTCACCACCAATATCCCTGACACAGGTTTACCATTCACCACCAATATCCCTGACACAGGTTTACCATTCACTGACCATAGGCTCGTAGGCAAAAACTAATTCATTACTTCAAGACTTTATCCCCACACCTGGCCAAGCCCCGGACATTGTTAGCCGGATCCAAGCACAACAAATTAAGTATTGTAGTGGGATTTTTTTTTTTTTTTTTTTTTTTTTTTTTTATACAGCGGGGAGGTTTTGACGAGAGGCAGAAGTTGAGTGGCACTTGTGATGAACATTATAACCCCAAACAGGCAATAAATACCAGCGGTGAAATTAACGAGATTGTATGCTGTTCATATACATAACAAATCACGGACTGGCATTTCGAATATTCAAGCGCGTTAGCCTTGTGAGCACTTAAGTTTTCTCTTTCTTTATTAACATCATCAGGAGGTATCCGGAATGAAATACCAAAGCCTTTAGGTTTTATACTATACCACTACAGAACCAGCATTATTATATGAATCGCTTACATCAGCAGTTTGGATGTTCGTGTAGATTAATGTATGCTTTATGTGGCGGAAATGTGTTTCTATACTTCTGAAAAGTGTAGCCTGGCCAATGGTGAGTGTGTGGGAGTAGGGCACTGTGTGTGTGTGTGTGTGTGTGTGTGTGTGTGTGTGTGTGTGTGAGAGAGAGAGAGAGAGAGAGAGAGAGAGAGAGAGATTTTTTCACGACTGCCAAGAGCAGCGTATACCTTGGGGTACTTTTTTTCGGGTCCCATGTCAGTCAACTTTGTCTGCCAGCCACAGTGACGTGACGGGAAAAATGTAGCTTTCCCAGTACTAACAGACTGATCACATAATGGTCGGTTTTCTCATCGGATAAAAGAGGTGCCCCAGCACCTCTTCTTTGCTGATTATTTCTGTTTACAGCATCTAAATTGTCTCGTCTGTTATGGTCGTTTCAAGTTAATTTACTGTGGCTCCCACGGGGCAGTTTGTTCAACTGGGAAGAATTCTAGCAATCAAAGGGTTGGAACTTATTTTTGTTAACCCTTTATGACCAAGGATAAATTTTTTATATTACTGCTGCCACCAGACGATTTCATTTAGCTTAAAAAAAAAAAATGTAATTATGAAGACGCTACTCTTCCTTTTAATAGTATTATGAAATCTGTCCATATTAGAAAGAACTACATGCAGTATAGGGGTAGACAATAGCTCTGCGTAGCATGAAAATTAATTCAGTAAGGAAAAGGTATTCGAAAGCGTCTAGCACTGATATTATGATCACTAAGGGATGTAGCCGAATAGGAACGACTCTCACAAACTGGCCCCGTTTACTCCCTCCTCCTCCTGCCCATCCTGCTGTTCTATCCTTGTCTTTAGCTGACAGAATATTTTCTTAAATTATAACTTTCCCCATAACAAACAACCACGAAAGGACCAACAGGTCTGTTGTTGTTTGCTTTCCTTTGTACTTTTTTGTATTCCCATATCCCCAATCTCTTTTCCTTCCTCCCACCAGTGCAGCAGTAATATTAAAAGGAAAACCCAACATAAATCTGAATACACTGAATTATTTGTTGTTAAAGAAAGGTTCAGTGTGCAAGTCGTGACCAGCGCCGCAGTCAGTTTCTGGCATATGAAGAACTGTAGTATGGTGGGTGTGCCTGTGCTGGGTGTGGTGGTACTTGGAGTGGGAATGATGATGGTGGTGGTGGTGAACGTCGTGGTGTGGTGGATGTGGTGGTGAAGAGTGTTATGATAGTGATTATGGCGACGGTTGGAGTGATGGCGGGTGTTTTGGTTGGGTGGTCAGACTGGTTGTTGTGATGGTACTGGATATGATGATGGGTTAGACGTGGTCGTGATAACTGGTGTGATGCTAGTTCTGGTGAGTGTTGTGGTGGTGGAGGTGGTAGCGACGGTAAATTTAATGTCGATGTGGGTGTGATGGTCTAAGGAAATGGTGATAACGATGGTGGTGGCGGCTAGTGTGATGCTGAGTTTGGTGGATGTGGTAAAATTGTTGGGTTTAATGGTAAGATGGTGCTGCGAGGGTTGTAAAGTGGTGCTGATAGTGATGGCGGCTGATTTGATACAAAGTTTGGTGGTCTGTGGTAGTGGTGATGGAAGTGGTAGCGATGATGAGTATGGTGGTGATAATGGGTGTGATTTTTTAATTTTATGCGAGGAAGCAGGAACCAAAGGCTGAGCCCGGAAAACAGTTCCTTCCAAGGAAAACAAAAACAAAAACATTATAAAAGAGAGCCAGATTCAAAATCCATTCATTTCGCGATGCCTGGACACACTGCTTTTGAAAGGCTGAAGATCACAGGAAGTAGGAAATACAGACAGAGGGAGACGGTTCCAGAGTTGACCTATTGCATAAATGAAGGACTGGGAGTAACGGTTAACTCTTGCATTAGAGAGTTGAACAGAAAAGAGATGAGAGTTTGTTGCTAGACGGGTGCTAAGCACCCGTCGTAGAGGTGAGGTTGCAAGCAGACAGTTCAGAGGAGCAGTGACCATTGAAGTAGCGTTTGAAAAGAGATAAAGAGGCAACAGTGCAGCAAAGAGACAGAGGTTGAAGGGAGCCAGTAAGAGGAGGAGAGTTGATGAGACGAATAGCCTTTGACTCCACCCTATTGAGAAGAGCTGTATGTGGGGAGCCTCCCCAGACATTAGAGTTGTACTCTAAACAGGGGCGAATAAAATCCGTGTATATAGTCAACAGCTGTGCAGGGGTAAAGAAGGCACGGAGTCTGCTTATCACTCCTAATCTCTTGGAAGCAGATTTTAGAAGAGATGCAATATGATCTTTCCACGATAAGTCCCGTGTGAATAAAACCCCAAGCATGTTCAAGGATGATGCAGGATTGAGCTGAATGTTATCAAACATTAGTGGATACTCCTGTGGAAGATTTTGACGACTCAATAGGTGTAAAAATTGAGTCTTTGATGAACTGAAAACAACAAGATTATTATTACCCCAGTCAGAGATACGAGCCAAGTCAGACATTAGGTGTGCCATAGCCTCATCCCTTCTTTGTTGAAGTAAATGCTGAGATGGACGATGCGGAAACCGAATGGAAAGGTGAAGGGTGGAATCATCAACGTACGAGCTGATAGGGTTAGATGTACAGCTTAGAAGATCATTGATGAATAAAAGGAAGAGAGTTGGTGATAGGACAGAGCCCTGAGGAACACCACTTGATAGATCTAGAAGAACGATGGCCATATACAACGGCTGCTATAGAACGACCAGAAAGGAAGCTATAGATGAAGGCTTAGATAGAAGGATAGAAACAGTAAGAGAGCAGTTTGGAAATTAAAGATTTATGCCAGACTCGATCGACAGCCTTTGAGATATCAAGTGCAATGGCAAAGCTTTTGCCAAAGTCCGGAAAGGAGGATGACCAAGAGTCTGAAAGGTGGGTGAGAAGATCGCCAGTGGAGCGTCCCTGACGGAACCCATACTGACGATCAGAAAGAAGGTTGTGATAGGAAAGATGCTTTAAAATTTTTCTGTTAAGAATAGACTCGAAAACTTTTGAGACACAGGATGTTAAAGCAATTGGACGATAGTTAGAGGGTTGGGAATGGTCACCCTTCTTTGGGACTGGCTGAATGAGAGCAAACTTCCAGCAAGAAGGAAAGGTACAAGTTGAATGACAAAGGCGAAAGAGTTTACCTAGTCAGGGTGTAAGCACAGAAGCACAGTTCTTGAGGACAACAGGAGGGACCCCATCAGGCCCATATGCCTTGTTAGTACTGAGGCCAGTGATGGCAGAAAATACATCAGCTGAAGAAATTTTAATGTCAGCCATGAGGAAGTCAGAGGGAGGAAGTGGTGGAGGTATGTACTGGCAGTGATAATGAGTGTGGTACAGGTAGCAGAGTGGCGAGAGTGATGGTTACATTTTTCTTTTTTTTTTTCTTTTTTTTGATGGTGTTAGAGATGATTGTGGTATTTTTGTGATGATGTTAGAGGTGGTGGTAGTGGTGGTGTCTGTGTTGGTGATATTCGCAGGTTTAATGGTTGTGGCTCGGTTCACCCGTTATCGCTACAAATTTCAAAAGAAAGAGATTGTTGACGTTTTCGTTCCCATGATCGGAATAAATTTTGTGAGGGGAACAAAAAACTCTATGTATTATTAGCGTTACCAATACCAATGTCTGAAATATTAATGAGAAACTTTGCTTACATGCTGAAATGAGCCGAAAGGTGCAGCTTTTTTTCAGTTCCAAACTTACTTAAGTTTTATATAAGACATTTTACCTATGGAACAATCATCGCACAAACATTTGTGTGCCGCATCTAAACAACAACATCTAAACAACAACAAATACAACAAATGAATATACTGTACGGACGCTTGTTAAATAAGCTCAGTATCGAATTACCTGAATGGTGTACGGATTACTGTATGATGCATTTACCAGAGCAGTCTGTTGTCAGCCCTACTACCTCTGTGCTTTAGCTTTCTTTCTTTCTTTTTTTTTTTTTTTCTTTTTTTTTTTTTTTAGCTACACATTTGCGTGTGTGTGTGGGGAGGGGGACATAGCTGAGGACAGAGTTTGGGTGTTCAGTGCGAAGACAATGATGTTGATCACGATAATAATGATTTAAATATGCCTTCCACACAGATACCACAATTTCAAAACACTAAACGAATACATATAGATATCTGAAAGTCGGTGGTTATCACACTCTTAAACTCCTAAAATAAATATTACATTACAGTACAAATATGTACTACACCACATACAGCATGTAATATTCTCAAACATGAACGAAACATTGCCATGCCGGGGCCACCCAATGAAGCAAGTGCAAATATTACCCTCGGTGGATTTTAGTCCTAGAAACTGACTAAAATGACGAGGTAGTACAGAATGTTATATAGTTTTAGGTACCAGCTTAAGTGACTCATATGTGTCTGAGCAGTCTGTCTATTTTTTATGGTCATCCAACCCACTGAACAACAATTTCAGCTCCTGAAAGTACTCAGTAAATCTGAGTGTTTCAGTAGCGTTAAAGAACTCCAGCTCCTTTTCCAACACCATAAGGATTCTACACATCTTTCCATCCGTACATCCATTCATCCATACCTGCATTGCCCCATCTAGAGTGCAGGGAGCCGGGGCTCAGTTGTTAAGTCCAGATGTTATAGGTAAAGTATACCGGTCCAATTTCCTTGGGTGGTGTTAGAATATGTAAGTGACGAACCCCAAACCTCCCAAGGATTTAGACCCACTGGACCATGTCCGGTTGAAGTTACAGTTGTTGCTTGTATGGTTACCACCCAACGTAGTAAATGGTTCCCACGGTGGTGCTTGAACCTCTCAAGTGCATACACTTCACTATACCGTCAGTCCAGAATTACTGAACACAGAATTTATCGCCATCTCGTCATACCTGCTGACCGTAACCGTACGTTCTCAACACAAATTTATCGGCATTCCAGAAATTTTGTAAACAAACATAATCTCCGAACCAGTTGCTTAGTTAGGCAAGGGCTCTTAGACAGCTTGTGGCCTGGAGTCAGGCCTCCATAAATGGGGAACCCAAGGTGTGGCCAATCCCTATTCTGAGGGGAAAACCTATGGGACAATGTGCACACACAAGTTAATGTGAAATTCCAAATGGGGTGCCAGTGGTAGAGCCAAGAGTCTGACAGGAGGGGGAGCCCCCCAATCTCATGGCTACGCCAGTGCTCCAAACTGCTGGCCTGAGCCCAATGTTCTCAACATAACTATTTCGAATTTCGTGATTCACCCTTCAGTTGCTGGCCTCAACTCCCTCCTAAATTGCCCGTCATATTACAGAAAAAAAATAATAACTATAATTCAGGTAAATATATGAAGGCGATGTGGCAAAAACTTTGGCCCGTGAGCAAGATTCCTGGTTAATGGCCACCCTGACTCACTCGACCCACCTTTTTGTGACCTATGGGCTGATGGCCTGAGTGAGGGAGGGCGGGTTGGTGTGGTGCTGGTGATGAGGGGGGGGGGATCTGTTCTTTCTCAGATTCTTTCTAAGAGTGTTTGCTGTCTCTTTCTTTCTTTGTCATGTGTCTGTCTCTCTGTGTGTGTTAGGGAGAGGGAGGTACAAAAGAACACCAGATAATGACCACACAGACCAGACAAAACTTAAAATCCAAGTGAGGAAGTCCGTCTCTATTTTCTCTACAAAATAAGATTATAATTAATGGGGAGTAAATTGAGGCTCTTTCCCAATTCAACCCTCCCTCCGGCATAACAACTTGCAGGGAAAAACTGAGAAGAAGAATTACCCCGAAGGAAAGTAAAATCCCGCTGAGATCTCTCATAGGGTCAATGGAAAATACCATGATCACCCAATCCACTGCCTGTTATTCTGATCAAGTCAGCCACAATCGTCTCTACTAACACATTAAATTTTTACTACCCCCACGCTGGCTGAGTCGAGAGCAGGTGTTATGTTTTGTTAGACTCGCACGTGGGCGTATATGTGCGTGCAATTGCGTGTGAGTGCGTTTGCTTGTGCGTGTGTGCATTTATAAACAGAATGCGGTAACTAATGTTTTTATCTAGTTTTAACCAAATTTGTTGGAAGGGTTCACGGCTCTCCAATGGGCTGATCTATTATCAAAAGGTCCAGATCACAGAGCTAGGTAGTAGTTTCAACTAGCAAAGTCATCTTTTTATCCAGTTAGGATCAAACACAGTTGCATGATTAAGCATAAGGTAAAAACGAATGGTTTCAGTACTAAACTACTCAGTCAAAAGTCACGGACACAGGGCAAGATCAAAGGTCAACTCGTGTGTCTGTGTATGAACAAAATAACTAAAGCACTTTTGATCTGATTTGGACCCAACTTAGTAGAAGGGTTGAGGATCAGCCATGGAATGGGCAGTATTCCCAAGGTGGATGGAAAGCTGATGACAGGGAGTGCTGGAGTTTCCGTTTCATCAGCCCTCAGGACTAGTTCCTGACCATCCCCCTTTGCTGAACTTTTTCAGTGTCTCAGGAACACAGAGAGTAGGCCAGCATGCTCTCCAATACAAGTTCCAACTATCAACACCAAACTACATACACAGTACACACTACACTTCCTTTTCCAAATTCAGTGACAAATTATGGCCTCTCATAACACAGCCTCGGAGTCCCCGGGGGGGGGGGGGAGACGATAAATGCCCCCGCCTTCAGCCCGTCTCCCGGTGACGACTTGAGCTGCCTGGAACCACTGTCTGTCTCACTTCTTCATTTCTGCAACAGTCGCGGCCTTTCTTCTAACTTTCGCTCTGTTGTGCACCAGCTCTCCTCCTCAAAACCTAATCTTCTTTTCCTAACTGAGACTCAGCTGTCTGAGGCAACTGACAGGAGTAGACTTCAGCACCAGTCGAGCAGGGCAGTACTCTCAAGGTGGATGGAAAGCTGATGACAGGGAGAGCTGGAGCTCCTGTTTCATCAGCCCTCGGGACTAGGTCCCGACCATCCCCCTTTGCTGAACTTTTTCAGTGTCTCAGCAACACAGAGAGTAGGCCAGCATGCTCTCCAATACAAGTCTCTCTATCACCACCAATCTACATGCACAGTACATACTACACTTCCTTTTCCAAAATTTAAAAAAAAGTCATGGCAGCACTACACGTGGCCTCGGAGTCCCCAGGGGGGGGGACCATAAATGCCCCCACCTTCCGCCTCTCTCCCGGTGATGACTCGAGCTGCCTGGAACCACGGTCTGTCTCACTTCTTCATTTCTGCAACATTCGCGGCCTTTCCTCTGACTTTCGCTCTGTTGAGCACCACCTCTCCTTCTCTAAACCTCATCTTCTTTTTCTAACTGAGACTCAGCTGTTTGAGGCAACTGACAGCAAACTCTTTTCTGTATCCTCCTACTTTCTCTATATTCATTTCATTGCCAAAGGTGGATGTTGCGTTTATGATCGCAACAACCTATCTTGTTCTCGTATTCCTGAACTCGATTCTTCTGAATTCTCTACACTCTGGCTTCGGCTTTCCTGTCATTCTCTGACTAAATATATCTGCCCTGTTTACTTATCTCCTAATTCTACTGTCTATGAAAAATTCTTTGACTATCTTACTTCTACGATGGAACACATTTTATCCATTTCTCCTATCTCTGAAATCTCCATTCTAGGAGATTTCAATGTTCACCACCACCTTTGGCTCTCCTCTCCTTTCACTGATCCACCTGGTGAACTAGCCTACACCTTTTCTATCCTTAATAATCTAGAGCAGCTTGTACAGCACCCTACCCGTATCCCTGACCACCTTGGAGAGAGCTCCAACATACTTGACCTCTTTCTTACTACTAATCCTTCTGCTTACACTGTTAATCTTTTCTCTCCGTTGGGCTCCTCCGATCACAACCTTATCACCTTAACCTGTCCTATCGCTCCGGTACGGCCTGTGGACCCTCCAAAGAAATGACGTCTGTGGCACTTTGGAGCTGCGGATTGGAAGGCCCTCAGGAAGTACTTCTTTGATTTTCCCTGAAATGATTATTGCTTCCATGACAGGGAGCAATCTGGGTGTGCCTTGCGCATTAAGGAGGTTATTCTCTCGGGCATGGAAGCATACATTCCTTTCTCATATCCCTCTGACTAATGCTAGAAAGCCTTGGTTTAATCGCTTGTTCTAATGCTGTCCACGACAAGGAGAGGGCCTATAAAAGGTACCAGAGCCAACCCACCCCTGAATCACATCTTTTTTACGTTTCTGCCCGGAATCGTGCTAAGTCTGTTCTTCGCTCTGCTAAAAATAATTTCATCCGTACTAAATGCTCTCCAACTCTCCAACTCGAATTCTTCCCACTCCTTCTGGCATCTTGCCAAAAACCTTTCTGACAACTTTACCTCATCATCCTTCCCTCCTCTTTTCTACTCTGATGGCTCTGTAGCATTTCTTCTACTGATAAAGCAGATCTCTTTGCTCATACTTTCTCCTCCTATTCCACCTTAGACGATTCCGGTTCTGTTCCTCCATCACTTCCCCCTCTGACTTCCTCATGGCTGACATTAAAATTTCTTCAGCTGATGTATTTTCTGCCATCACTGGCCTCAATACTAACAAGGCATATGGGCCTGATGGAGTCCCTCCTGTTGTTCTCAAGAACTGTGCTTCTGTGCTTACACCCTGCCTAGGCAAACTCTTTTGCCTTTGTCTATCAACTTATACCTTTCTTTCTTGCTGGAAGTTTGCTCTCATTCAGCCAACCCTCTAACTATCGTCCAATTGCTTTAACATCCTGTACCTCAAAAATTTTCGAGTCAATTCTCAATAGAAAAATTTTAAAGCATCTTTCCTATCACAACCTTCTTTTTGATTGTAGTATGGGTTCTGTCAGGGACGCTCCACTGGCGATCTTCTCACCTATCTTTCAGATTCCTGGTCATCCTCTATTCAGGACTTTGGCGAAAGCTTTGCCATTGCACTTGACATCTCAAAGGCTTTCGATCGAGTCTGGCATAAACTTTTATTTCCAAACTGCCCTCTTACGGTTTCTATCCTTCTATCTGTGCTTTCATCTATAGTTTCCTTTCTGGTCGTTCTATAGCCGCTGTTGCAGAAGGCCATCGTTTTTCTCGTAGATCTATCAACAGTGGTGTTTCTCAGGGCTCTGTCCTATCATCAACTGTCTTTCTTTTATTCACCAATGACCTTCTAAGCTGTACATCTAACCCTATCCACTCGCACGTTGATGACTCCACCCTTCACCTTTCCATTCGGTTCCCGCAAAGTCCACCTCAGCAGTTCAACAAACAAGGGATGAGGCTATGGTGTACCTAATGTCTGACTTGGCTTGTATCTCTGACTGGGGTAAAAGTAATCTTGTTGTTTTTAATGCATCAAAAACTCGGTTCTTACACTTATCAACCGAACAAAATCTTCTACAGGTATGCCCACTAATGTTTAATAATATTCAGCTTAATCCTGCGTCATCCATGAACATTCTTGGGGTTTCATTCACTCGGGACTTATCTTGGAAAGATCATATTACATCTCTTGTAAAATCTGCTTCCAAGAGATTAGGTGTGTTAAGCCGACTCCATTCCTTCTTTACCTCTGCGCAATTGTTGACTCTATACACAGGTTTTATTCACCCCTGTGTAGAGTACAACTCTCATGTGTGGGGAGGCTCCCCACATGCAGGTCTTCTCAATAGGGTGGAGTCAAAGGCTTTTCATCTCATTAACTCATCTCCTCTTACTGGCTTCCTTCAACCTCTGTCCCTTCGCTGCACTGTTGCATCTTTATCCCTTTTCTATCGCTACTTCAATGGTAACTGCTCCTCTCAACTGTCTGCTTGCTTTCCTCCACCTCTACAACGGGTGCATAGATACCCGTCTGGCAGCATACTCTTATCCCTTTTCTGTCCAACTCTCTAATGCAAGAGTTAACCGTTACTCCCAGTCCTTCATTTATGCAACAGGTCAACTTTGGAACTGTCTCCCTCTGTCTGTATTTCCTGCTAGGTATGATCTCCAGTCTTTCAAATGCAGTGTGTCCAGGCATCTCGAGATCGGATCTTGAATTTGGCTCTTCCCTGTATTTTGTTTTTTTTTTCTTGGAAGGAACAGTTATTGCGGGCTCGTGGCCATTGGCTCCATCTTCCTAGCATAAAAAAAAAAAAAAAAAAAACGTATGGGGGGGGATGACTTATCCCTTCAAAAAGATGACGTTCGTTTTTATCTTAAATTCGGTACCATATCACGATTTTCTTTAGATTTTGGCAATCAATTTACAGTGGCAGGTTATGAATGGAGATTATTTGTATCCCTTTCACTGCGAGAAGCTTCCTCACTGTTAATTCAAACTGACTGGACATAAAAACTTATGAAACTAAACGTCATCGTACTGAAAGTAGTAATGCGTGGAAGGACGGGTGGAGTGAGTTGTGGAGACCTGCTTGTTAAGTGCATCCTGGGGCGAAAAAAAAAAAAAAAAAGTGCTATATATACTGAACCATAAAATGACTGGGTTTTACACTGCTTAGTAATGAACGCCTTCAATAGAAACTGTTTTAATGTCTTTTTAATGTCTTAGACGACGAGAGGCCACTATTGAACAGAATCAATTATTCTGAAGAAGACAAGAATTTCTGTCGTCATAATCAATTTACTGAAACCATTTTAACCACCTGATGATGAGAAATTTTGAGGCAAGTTTTGGTCTCTGAATCGTTCCATATCTCCTGCCTGATAGTTTGTGATACTGTGATACAAGTGGAGGCATTTGCAGCATTCAAGATGAGTTGCAGGAACATCTTACGTGTCTTATTCCACTTAAGCCATGTTTCTACACTATGAACGCCATTTAATATTACCTGCATATCAAATATACCCATGTGGCTAATGGACAATCCTTTTTTTTTTTTTTTTATGCAAGAAAGAAGGAACAAACGGTCATGGACCCGCAAACCGTTCCTTCCAAGAAAAAGACAACAATACAAAGGAGAGCCAAATTCAAGATCCGTTCATTTCGGGATGCCTGGACACACTGCGTTTGAAAGACTGGAGATCATAGGAAGTAGGAAATACAGACAGAGGGAGACAGTTCCAGAGTTAACCTGTTGCATATATGAAGGACTGGGAGTAACGGTTAACTCTTGCATTAGAGAGCTGGACAGAAAAGGGATGAGAGTTTGTTGCTATATGGGTGCTACGCGCCCATTGTAGAGGTGAAGAGATGCAAGCAGACAGTTCAGAGGAGCAGCGACTATTGAAATAGCAATACAAAAGAGATAAAGATGCAACAGTGTGGCGAAGAGACAGAGGTTGAAGGGAGCCAGTAAGAGGAGGAGAGTTGGTGAGGTGAGAAGCCTTTGACTCCACCCCATTGAGAAGAGCTGTATGTGGAGAGCCTTCCCACACATGAGAGTTGTACTCTACACAGAGGTGAACAAAACTCATCAACAACTGTGCAGGGGTAATGAAGGTACGGAGTCGACTTAGCACACCAAATCTCTTGGAAGCAGATTTTACAAAAGATTCAATATAATCTTTCCAAGATAAGTCCCGAGTGAATGAAACCCCAAGCATGTTCAAGGATGATACAGGATTGAGCTAGATATTATTAAACGTTAGTGGATACTCCTGTGGAAGATTGTGTCGGTTTGATAGGTGTAAAAACTGAGCTTTTGATGCATTAAAAGCAAGTTTATTTTTACCCCAGTCAGAGATACGAGCCAAGTCAGACATTAGGTTTGCCATAGCCTCATCCCTTGTTTGTTTAAGTAACTGCTGAGGCAGACGTTGCGGGAACTGGATGCAGAGGTGAAGGGCGGAATCATCAGCGTACGAGAGGATAGGGTTAGATGTACAGCTTAGAAGGTCATTGATGAATGAAAGGAAGAGAGTCGGTGATAGGACAGAGCCCTGAGGAACACCACTGTTGATAAATCTAGGAGAAGAGCGATGGCCGTCTACAACAGCGGCTATAGAACGACCAGAAAGGAAGCTAGAGATGAAGGCACAGATAGAAGGATACACACCGTAAGAGGGCAGTTTGGAAATTAAAGATTTATACCAGACTCGATCGAAAGCCTTTGGGATGTCAAGTTCGATGGCAAAGCTTTCGACAAAGTCCCGAAAGGAGGATGACCAGGAGTCTGAGAGGTATGTGAGAAGATCGCCAGTGGAGCGTCCCTGACCATAGGGGTAACCATAGGGGTATTTGCCTTCCAAAACAATTTCTTACTTTCCCTCCATTTCACACTCAGATTCCTCCCAAACTCTTCATCCACTTTCTTCTTTCACCAGTCTCTTCACCTCCCTTCTCCTACTCACATATACCTCTCTCTTCTCTCTCTCATCTTCTCCCCTACCTCTACTCGCTAACCATTCACTATATGGCTTCTTCTTTTGTTCCACAGCTCGTTTCACCTCATCATTCCACCATGCTCTCCCTTGCACTCCCTTGCATCTCCTCCTCACTCTACAAACCACCTCACACGCCGCGCCTATCTCTTCCGTGAATATCTTACATACGTCTTCCACCCCTTCCATCTGCTCTAGCTCATACCTTCCCAATCTTTCTTCCACTATGCTCTTATACTCTGCCATTTTCTCACTATCTTGCAAATTTTCCACATTCTCACAGGAGCTGTTTCCTCCTGTCTTCCCCTTCGTCTCCTCAACCATTTTCTTTGCAGCTTTACCTTGGCCATCACTAGGTGATAGTCCGAGACTCCAGTCCCCCACCCTCTCCACACTCTTGCATCCAACACTTGTCTTCTCATTCGCTCATCCACACACACGTAGTCTATCATTGCCTTTCGTTCAACAAGTTCACCATCCATCCTCCTCATTACTCTCCATGTATACCGGTGGATCATCTTATGTCGAAAGTAGGTGTTGGCTATTGCCAACCCCTTACCAGCACAGATGTCCACCAAAGCACTACCATTCCCATCTACGTCAGCTGGCACACCCCACTGACCAACCACTCCATCCACTCGTACATTCCCAACTTTGCCATTCATGTCTCCAATCAAAAGCACTCTCTCACTCCTCTCAGATTTGTCCATACATGCTTCTACTCTCGCCCAAAACTCATCTTTCACTCTTGCCACTCGGTCCTCTGTCGGAGCATACACACATACAATCGCCCACGCTTGTATACCTACTTTCATCCTCACCCATACAATCCTTGCACCCACTGTTCCATACTCTCTTATATTCTCCTTCCACTTCTTGCTTATCATCAGACATACTCCCTCTCTTGCCCTCTCATTCTCATTAACTCCCACACATATACCTAAACCATATTCCCATTCTCTCACCCTTTCACCTTTCCATTTAGTTTTAGTCAATCCACATATATCCACTCTTGCATCCTCAAGCACCTCAACAATCTCTCTCTCTTTCACTTCATCATTCACTCCTCTCACATTCCATTTTCCCACCCTCAGAATGTCCTTTGTCCATTCCTTAGTCGTCAACGTATGGTCCGTCCGGGTCCGAGGCGCTTTATTCGCTTGTTTAGTTAGTTCTTTTTACGGGGTGAGGTACTAACCCACCACCAACCCTTTTAGTCGCCTCGTTCGACAAGCAGGGATACTGGGGTAGTATTCTTGAAACCCCCCTACCCCCAGGGACAATGTGCACACACTAATTCATCAGAAAATCCAAATGGTGTGCCAGTGGCAGAGGCAAGAGTCTGACAGGAGGGGGAGGAGCCCCCCCCCACCTCCCATGGCTACGCCAGTGTTCCGAACTGCTGACCTCAACCCAATTTTCTCAACATAACTTATTCGTAATTCACCCCTCAGTTGCTGGCCTCAACTCCCTCCTAAATTGCCCGTCTTATTGCAGGAAAAAATGGTAGTAGGTATAATTCAGGGAAACATTTGAAGGCGATGTGGCAAAACCTGTGCCCGTGAACGAGATTCCTGGTTAATGGCCACCCTGACTCACTCGACCTACCTTTTTGTGGCCTATGGGGCTGATGGCCTGAGTGAGGGAGGGCGTGTTAATGTGGTGCTGGTGGTGGGGGTCAGGGAGGGGGACCTGTTTCTTTCTCTGATTCTTTCTAGGAGTAGTTTGTTCTCCCCATCTTTATCCGTTATTTCTGTGTGTGTGTGTGTGTGTGTGTGTGTGTGTGTGTGTGTGTGTGTGTGTGTGTGTGTGTGTGTTGGGGAGATTAGGGACGTACAAAAAAAAACAAATAGTGACCATATAGACCACACAAAACTTAAAATCCAAGCGAGGAAATCCGTCTCTATTTTCTCTACAAAATAAGATTAAAATTAATGGGGAATAAATTGAAACTCTTTCCTCATCCAACCCTCCCTCCGACATAACAACTTGCAGGGAAAAACTGAGAAGAAGAATTACCCCGAAGGAAAGTAAATTCCTGCTGAGACGTCTCATAGAGTCAGTGGAAAATACTTTGATCCCCTAATCTACTTCCTCTTATTCTGATCTCTGCTGCAGCCGCATTCATCTCTACTAACACATTAAATTTTTACTACCCCCGCGCTGGCTGAGTAGAGAGTAGGTGTTATGTTTTGTTGGACTCACACGTGGGCGTATATGTGCGTGAGTTTGCGCGTTAGTGCGCTTGCGTGTGCATGTGTGCATGTATAAACAGAATGCGGTAAATAACATTTTATCCAGTTTTAACCAAATTTGTTGGAAGGGTTCGTTTCGTCAAGGGGTTGATCTATTACCAAAAGGTCCAGATCGCAGTGTTAGGTCATAGTTTCAACTAGCAAAGTCATCTTTATTATCCAGTTAAGATCAAACATACTGGCATGGTTAAGCGTAAGGTAAAAACGAAGGATGTCAGTACTATAATACTGATTTAAAGATCACGTACACCGGGCAAGATCAAAGGTCAGCTAGTGTGTCTGTGTATGAACAAAATAACTAAAATAATTTTGATCTGATATGGATGAAACTTAGTGGAAGGGTTGAGGATCAGCCATGGGATGGACCTGTTGTTTTTGAAGGAGGTTGTATGGGGCTGACAGCGGCAAGTTTAGGGGGGAGGGTAACTTATTCTCTTCAATAAGATGACGTTTGTTTTTACCTTAAACTCGGTATCATGTCACGAATTTCTTTAGCTTTTGGCAATCAGTTCACAGTGGCATGTTATGAATGGAGATTATTTGTATTCATTTCACTGCGAGTAGCTTCCTCACTGTTAATTTGAACTGACTGGAGATGAAAAAAATCACATGAAACAAAACGTCATCGTACTGAATGTAGTAATGGGTGGATGGACAGGTGGAGTGAATTGTGGAGACCTGCACGTTAAGTGGATCCTGGGGTGAACAAAAGCTTACTGCTATACTGAACCGTAAAATGACTGTTTTTTACACTACTTAGTAATGGACGCCTTTAATGGAAACTGTTTTATTGTCTTTTTAATAATCTTGACTGAACAGAAATAAACTGAAGATGACAAGAAGTTGTGTTGTCATAATCAGATTACTGGAGACCATTTTAACCCGCTGACAACGAGAGATTTTAAGGCAAGTTTTGGTCTCTGAATCTCTCTGTATCTCCTGCCTGGCAGTCTGTGATACTGGGATACAAGTGGAGGCATTTCCAGCATTTAAGATGAGTTGCATGAGCATGTTAAGTGTCTTATTCCACTTAAACCATGTTTCTACACCGTGAACGCATTGATTATTACCTGCACATCAAAATATAGACCCATGTGGCGAATGAACGATCCTTTATTAATCTACAATATTTGCCATGTAATAAATATTGGGAAAAATTAAGAAGTCTATGAGAATATAAAAAGTCTTTTAGTCATTGCCTTGTCTCATTCTTCATCTTTATAAGGAACATTCCAAGTGCCTGTTAAACTTAGCACCCTTAACGTATGCCAAGCTCTTTGTATGTTATTAATTCATCATCCTACATAAGAAAAGTGGGAGGTATAAACCAGAAACAAGGAAGGATAAAACACAGAAATGGGAGAACTATGAACGTCGTGCCAGCAAAATGGACCACACAGGCATCCACACACCACGCAAGCTTACGAAGTCCTGCCTCTGTCTCACAGGCCTAATCATCTTGTGGGTGCATGCAATTTACTGCGTTTAAAAACCACGCCAATTTGACAATGACACTGATATTACAGAAGAATGAGGTGTGGCTGCTGGTGAAGGTGGTGGATTCGTCTTGAGTGGATGATGGGTGGGTTATGGCAGTGTGGGTTATGGATAATGGGTGGAGGCTTGTCCAAAAGTAAATACACTTTTGGGTAGTAATACGTAATTCTTGAAAACGAGGACCGCGAAGTGAGGTGACTAAGTGAGAGTCAGATGACAGGGATAGCAGTTTAACTAATTAAATCCACTAACGTTTTGCATTTTGTTCTTGCTGCCACCAATTATTTTATTGAATAATATATATATTGTTCACAAAAGCTGAGCATAGCTTTCACTTAGGTCCTCAGTACAACAGATTTCTACTAAGCTGGATAGTACAATTTGAGCGTAGCTTGATAAATATATGAAACGCGTGTAGGAATGAGGGATATAACAGACTGAAATCGCCGACTTTTTTGTTTATATATATAAACTTAATAACTTATATTATTAGTACCTCCAACAAGTTATGTTCAATTTATGGAGGGCTTCTAGCAGTGAAAGATTTAATGAAGGCGACGTCACTAGACACCAAATTTTCGCTACTATCGGCAGACTTTTTTTTTCCCTCACTTGCAGACGATTTTATTCAGCTTAGGAGAGACTTTTCGAACTGGAGGGTTTTGGTGCAGCTTCGTTAACCCTTCAGTACTAGAGATTCTCCTTATGTGAAGTACAGTATAATCTCTGGGGTCCCAAGAACAAACTAATATATAGAAGAGGTTAAAGACCTTTAAAGTTTGGCATGTAGATAGGAACACAGCCAGGGAGGTTTGACTGATGGTTGATTGTTAGACCGTAGCTGTGAGGTGAGTGAGAGGATGGTGGGCAAGATGGTAGATGATGGATGGATGTGGCCGGACAGTAATGGTGGGCAAAACACATAGAACAGAGAGGTGGGAAGGTAGGCGAGGGTGGTGTACTGTAGCCTGTATGAGTGGCAGGTGACAAGGGAGTATATAGGAGTTGATGGGAAGCGAGGTAGGAGGCAGGGGCCATAGGCAATCGCCATATTCATCAGCCATTCAGCAGAGGCCATGTTTTTGTGCCAGACATTGGCATCCTTGGGGAGAAATTATGATGAAGTTGAGAGTCCATTTGTATTTTTTTGTTCGCTTAGGGTCGCGTACTGGTTTAGCTTTAGAGATTTCTTAACATTTCCCCATCGACGATTTATTTTGCCTGTTGTCCCCTCATTATTATTATTTACAGAATTTTATAACGAAGATGTAAGACCTACGTAAATTCTTTACTTGTACTGTACAGGTAGCAACATTCTCTCTGGCACAGAAAACTTCGTAGTGAGCCTCTCTTAGTTATTTCATTGGCATATTAACTGTGACTTCCCTCTCTCTCTCTCTCTCTCTCTCTCTCTCTCTCTCTCTCTCTCTCTCTCTCTCTCTCTCTCTCTCTCTCTCTTTAGTATGAAAGTATACTCAACCTAAGGGGGGAAGGATGTGGGAATATAGGGTTGTATTCCCTGTTGACTCAAAGGACATTATAAATCCCCTTCAGCTGGAGGGCACCATATTCATGCAACGTTGCTACTACCATATGAATAACATTAAACTTGGAAGAGCACTGTTATAGTAATGGGACTGAGAAATGTTATATGTAGATTACAGTATGAAAACTTTCTTAAAGTGAATAAAATAATTTGGAGATAGCAGTAGTTATTGGAACAGATTTAATTGTGTTGCAGGAGGCAAGACGAGAAAAATCTATCTATCTATCTATTGCCAGACGCCATAATCCCGTAAGGGGTGGCCATTTGACTCTGAGGTATTTGTTTTACAGGGAGGGGTACTAACCCTCCACCAACCCACTTGTTGACGCGTAGGGAGCACGTATGGTTTGGTTATATGGTTACCACCCAGCGTTGTAAATGGTTTTCTTGGCTTACAGGAAACCATTTGGCTTGTCACTCAATGTAAAGCCACCTGTAAAGGAAAGAAAAGCAATAAGAAGTGACAGGAAAGATGGGAGAAACAGGAAGAGAGGAGGGCATGCACAGAAAAAGAATGATAAAGGTGAAGGAAGAAGTAGGCAGCACTACATCAAGTGAGTGGATGATGGTCGCCACCACCTACTACAAAAACAAACATCATAATAATAATCAGTCAATAATCATATGCATAATACACTGGGGTGTCTTTTAGGTGGCTTAGGAGGCTTGCTAAGAAATCATGTTAGGAAATCACCACAGCCACAAAGAAGACAAGCCACTTTCATTGAACTAACACCAGACATTGTTCAACTGAGAGAAATACTGTACTAGCAGTCAAAGGCATCAAAACTAACACGAGGAACCTTTCTATCACAAAATTCTTGCAGTGTATCTATCTAGCTAACACTTATTGCAATCTATCTACTATCTATGTGCATCTGTGTAATGTTTATCTATCTGTACTTGTCTATCTGTTTATCAACTTAAAATAATGCTGGGCTGAGGCAATTGCTTAGCCAAGAGACTTGCTAATCCTGAAGAAGTGCAATGGAAAGGTATCAAAACTATCCACGACTGGTATACCTGGGGAATTTGCTTACTGTACTCTCGTTACTCTAACCTGGCACAAAATAACCATCTCAGCAATAGTTTATCAAGTAGAATGCTAATCATGAAGAATTGCAATGGGATGGACATACATCTGTAATACTGTGTTATTCTACCACTGAGCTACATGAAAAAAGCTGGTGATGGGACAAATCCTGGGCCAAGTTAAGGTGCAGGGACTACGATAACTTGAGCATAGACTAATATATATAAATACATTAATAATAAAGATCATTATTATCCTTAGACCCCCAAGCGTTACTCTCAGCTGAATAAAACCATCTGGTGTTTGTTGGAATAAAGACAGTTGCTCTCCCACTTACGACCATTTGAGCAAAAATCGATAAGGAATAATCGGTGGGAAATCTGTTTAGCCAACGAGGATACGGTTGGTACGAGACGAACGATAGTGCTGTGTGGTGGCAGCAGGACTGGCTACCTGAGAAAAGCCAAGAGTGATAACTGATGACTGTATATATATGTTGTCTAACAAGAGAAAGCAATGAAAACTGACAGTAAAATTAAGAGGCATGTACTGGTAGTAGAATAAAATTATGCTTGATGCTTGAAGTGACGTGACACTACAGTGTGTGTGTGTGTGTGTGTGTGTGTGTGTGTGTGTGTGCTGAGAGGTTACAAAGCACCCCAGATACAGTGACTATGCAGACGACACAAGACTTAAGATATAAGCGAGGAAGTCAGTCCCTATGTTCATTACAAAATATGAATGTAATTACAGTAATGGAGAGTAAATTGAAGATTTCTCCCCACCCACTTCTCCCTCCAGCATAACAGCCTGCAGGAAAAATGGAGGAGAGAGAATATCCCCTAAGGAAAGTAAATTCCTGCTGAGAAATCTTGTAGAGTCGATGGAAAATACTTTGATTACCTGACCTACAACCTGTAATTTGTAACCCTGCTTTGGCCTATTATATCTACTACCACATTAACTTTTTACTACACCGAGCTTGTGTGTGCGTGTGTGTGTGTGTGTGTGTGTGTGTGTGTGTGTGTGTGTGTGTGTGTGTGTGTGTGTGTGTGTGTGTGTGTGTGTGTGTGTGTGTGTGTGTGTGTGTGTGTGTGTGTGTGTGTGTGTGTGTGTGTGTGTGTATGTGTGTGTGTGTGTGTGTGCGCGCGCGCATGCATGGGATGGTTTGCGTGCTTGACCAGAATAACTCATAGTTTTTATCTGTTTTTAACAAAATTTGGTGAAAAGGTTCAGGGTCGGTCAAGGGGTTGACCTATTGGTTTTAAAGCAATACCAGAGGTTCAGGTCACAGTGCTAGGTCAGAGTCTGAACCAGTAATGTTATCTTACAGTTTTTGTCCGACTGAGACCAAACATAGTGGCATGGTTGAGGGTAAGGCAAAAACGAAGGGGTTCCATACTAATAACAGTCAATCAAAGGTCACGGACACAGGACAAGATCAAAGTTCAACTCGTGTGTCTGTGTACTGAACAAAATAACTTAAACGCTTTTGATAGTATTTGGATCAAACTTAGTGGATGTGTTAGGGATCAGCCAAGGGACTGACCTGTTGTTTTTGAGGGGGATTGGTTGTCTGGGGCTGGTATGTGGAAGGTGGGAGGTGACTTATTCCCTCCAATAAGATGATGTTTGTTTTCATCTTAAAGTCGGTACCACATCATGAGTTTCTTTTAGGTTTGGGTAATCATTTCACAGTGGAAGAGATGCATGGAATCTATTTCTATCCCTTTCACTGCGAGAAGCAGCAACTGTAGATAACAAAAGCATATGAAACAAAATGTCATCGTAGTGAAAGAAGTAATGGGCGGAAGGACGGATCGAGTGAATTGTGGAGGCCTCTATGTTAAGTGGATCCTGGGTGGAAAAAAAAAAAAATGTGCTCTATTTAATCATAAAAAGACTGGTTTTTAGACTGTTAAGTAATGGACGTCTCTAATGGAAACAATTTTTGATATTATTTTCTTTTAATGCCTTACGTAACGAAAGTCCATTACTGAGCAAAATAAACTCGTTCGAAGATGGCAAGAATTTTTCTCGTCGTTATAAGATTACTGAAGACTATTTTAACCCGCAGACAAGGAGAGATTTTCAGGCAAGTTTGAGTGTCTGAATCCCTTTACGTCTTCTACCTGGCAGTCTGTGATACAAGTGGGGGCTTTTACAGCATTTGAAATGAGTTACATGTGTCTTACTCCACTTAAACCATGCTTCTGCACAATGAAGGTTCATGATTATTACGTGTTTATTAAACAAACGCTTGGGACTGATGGGCACTCCTTAATTAGCATACGAATTTTGCCGTGGAATACATATTGCGAAGAATTAAGAACCCTTTACGCTTACAAACCTCGTTCAGTCATAGCTCCACCTAATTTTTCTGAAAATCCTGGCTACCTCGTCCCCCTTATAGAAAACACTCCAAGTCAGTGTTTTACCCGCTATAATCTTTCCTAGCACTATGTACGTATCCGAAGCCATGTATATGCTATTTAGCCATCATCCCACCTAAGGAAAGTGATAAGTAGAAGCCAGACTTAAAATAAGTACAAAAGTGAGGGAACTATCAACATCGTGCCCAGCTAAATGAACCACGCAAACATCCACACATCACGCAAGCTCGCGAAATTCTGCCTCTATCTCACAGGCCTAACCATCTTGTTGGTGCATGAAAATAGCATGCACCTATAAGTTTTTCAGGGAAAAACTACACCTGCTTGACAATGACACGGATATTAATGGAGAATGAGGTGAGGCTGCTGGTGGGGTGGTGGATTCATCCTGCGTGTACACTTGGTGGATGATGGGTGGGTTATGGCAGCGTGGGTTGTAGGTAATGCGTAGGCTCGTTCAAAAGTAAATATAGGTTTGGGTGGTAATACATAAATCTTGAAAAGAAGGTGGGGGAAGTGAGAGCTGACTGACCGAAAGTGAGAGATACAGATAAGTAGTAATAGAAGTTTAACCTGCTGAATCCGTTGACATAATTTGCATATTGTTTTTCTGCCACCAGACAATTTTATTGAGTGCAAGAGAGATTTTCGCGTTGAAAGGATTGAATACAGTTTTCAACTCCGTCTTCAGTACAACAGGTGTCTCTTGAAATAATTGAAATTGTTTGAGGTAGCTAAAATAATATAAGAAGGCGCTAGTGGAAAAGAATATTTAAACCTTTCAATCGGTGACGTCTTATTACGAGAACTTTATTCCTGCTACCTCCAAACAGTTCAGTTCAATTTAGGAGGGATATCTAGCTGTGGAGAAGCTAACGAAAGCTATACACCGGTATTCATTCTTTAGTTTTAAAGTCTCTCGTAATCTGTGTAAAAGCGATTTTGTATAGGAAAAATAAAATAACGTCAGCGTGTTTCGCTTACATCTTCTTTAGTGAAATTTTCAGCCTTCAAAGATTTTACTTAGTTTGGAAAAAAAAAAAAATTGTAATCGGAAGAATTTGACGAAGCTTTCTGTAAGTCTGCAACTGCCGGCGATCCTTCTCACGCAGAATACCGGTATAATTCATACAATTCGCAACAAAGCCTGGCATGTAAATGGAACACAGCCCTGGAAGGTTGGTGGATGGTTGACTGACTGTAGTTGTGAGGTGACTGAGTGGATGATGGGGAGGATGGTATATGACGATGGATGGATACCTTTTCGCCGATAAGTATGTAGGAGGCGTAGGACGTACAAATGAGGTACGGAGGTGGGTAAGGGTTGTGTGAGTGAGTGAAATTAGACAAGGGAGTATATAGGAGTTGGTGGGAAGCGTGGTAGGAGGCAAGGGCCATAGGCAATTGCCATAT
The DNA here is from genome assembly GCF_032717465.1 of Coenobita brevimanus. NCBI lineage: Eukaryota > Metazoa > Arthropoda > Malacostraca > Decapoda > Coenobitidae > Coenobita > Coenobita brevimanus. Next base: position 19,866,867 of record NC_137067.1, on the reverse strand, counting down.
TCATCACCCATTCGTCAGAGGACATGTTTTTGTACCAGACACTGGCATCGGTGGGGAAAGCTAACATGAAGTAGCCTATGGATTTTTTTAATTTTTTTATTTAGGGGTCAGAATCTCATTCTCTCCAGAAGCTCTGTAACACTTCTTCGTCTGTGATTGTTTTCTTGTTACCCCTTATATATAGTAGGTTATATATACAGCTTTAATATAAAGATGGAAGTCTTATTTAACATTCGTGTTCTCTCTTACAACGGTATTCTCTTTGGAATGGAAGACCTCGTAGTACGTTTCCCTTCGCAATTTATCTTGCATAATACATGTTAAAGCTCTCATGTGCGATTTATCTTTTCAGGATTTTTTTTTTTTTTGGGGGGGAGGGGGAAGATTGTATTTCTGTGGCTTACAAGATAATATGTTCATACCGAGGACATCCTATTCATGCAGTTTTTGCTACTAAAAACTGATTTGTTATGCTTAATACAGCGCCCACTTAGTAAAGAGGTTGAAGAATATTGCTCTGTAACCCCTCAAGATTGAAAAGCTCCTCAGGAAGTGAATAAAACTATCTGTGGACAGCGAGAGGCTTTTGAGAAAGATTTCTTCTTGTTGAAGGGATCAAGGCGTACTTTACAAAATAAACTGCTACGGAAGAGAGAGTGTGGCGATGTTGCTGCAGGTTGGGTAGCTGAGAAAAAGCCAAGCGTGAAAATTGATAAGCGGATAGGTATGTACAGAGCTTAATCTGAGAGTGCAGTGAAGCCTAGTATGTTAGACTTATGATGATCTGTTTGGTTAATGGCATTTTTATGCATGGTGTGTACGTGACGATGCCTCTTCTGTCTGGATGTCTCCTCACCCAGTCACATGGGTCATAAGATGTTGTGGTGGTGGTCATTGTCATGTTTGGCCAAACGTTTTTGATTTTTTTCTGTGTAGGTCGCATATTTCTCTTATCACCTTGGCTGTTTTTATTTTTTGTCTTATTGACTATATTTGGCCTTTCTTGCAGCCTGTTTAATTACATGCCACTGTTTATATCTGTTCCTGACCTATATTGCCTGCTTCATAAGAAAACATGGTTTGGCGACTCTCCCCCACCACACTTACCTAACTTCGTTCATTGACATCTGACTCAGCATTTTTGTTAATCGTTTTTCTCTGTCTGTCTGTCCTCATCCACCATCTACTCCCATCCTGCCCATCCAAACTCCTTCCCTGTTTACCTTCACCTTTTACTCATCCCACACCTACACTTACATCCCTAACCTGTCCCTCTCTACCTCCACTCACACCCACACCCCTGTTCTTTACCTCTACCTATACCCTCTCCACCCTCACCCCAACCCACATCCCTATCGCTACCCCACTCACATCCTTTCCACAATTGCCCTTACCCACAACTCCCTCTCTACCCTACCCACACCCTCTCCACCCTCATCCTCACCCACACCCTTTCCACCCTCATCCTCACCCACACCCTTTCCACCCTCATCCTCACCAACACCCTTTCTACCCTCACCCCATCTACACCTGGTTCACCCTCACCTCACCTATACTTTGTCCACCCCTGACCCCACCTACACCATGTCCACTTTCACTCCACCTACACCATGTCCACTCTCACCCCACCTACACCATGTCCACTCTCACCCCACCTGCACTTTATTCACCCTCAACCCACCTACACACTCTCCTCCCTTACCCCACTTGCACTTAATTCACCCCCACCTCACCTACACATTCTCCACTCTCATCCCATCCACACCCTCTCCACCCTAACCCCCCCTACCTACCCTCCACCCTCACCCCCACCTACACCCTCTTCGCCCTCACCCCCACCTACACACTCTCCACCCTCAACCCACCTACACCCTCTCCACCGTCACCCCACCTACACCCTCAGCCATACTTCAGTTCCGTCCACCTACACCCTTTTTACTCCTCTCTTTTTTCTTTCTCTTTTCTTTCCCTTCCATTCTTCATCTGCTTCTTCTTTCACTTCCGTACTCCATCTGTCTCTTTCTTCCTTCCTTTCCTTACTCTGTGTGTTTCCTCCTTCCCTTCCTTACTCTTTCTTGCTTCTTTCCCTACCTTACTACATGTATTTCTCATTCCCTTCCTTACTCCCTCTATAGCTTCCCTTCTTTTCTTAATCCTTCTCGAGCTTCCTTCCGTTCCATTCCATTCCTAAAGCCGTCTTTTTCTTCCTCTCTCTCTCTCTCTCTCTCCCTCTCTTCTACTCCCCTCCTCCTCCTCCCCTCCTTCCCTCCTCGTCAAACGTGCATAAATATCGGCACTCCTTCCCACTCCTCCACTCCGGTACGGTCCAGTTTTATGCATCATCCATCACCGACACCCGACCCGACCCGCCCAAGTCAAGCCGACCCAGATTCTCCATTGACGGACGCTTACCCCAACCCTTTGTAGGTCCGGCGTGGTAGGCTCCAAATATATAAGTTTTTCCTCTTATGTTTTATATCGCTTGTAGGAAATAACGTGTGCCTGTCTGTTACTGCTGCTTTTGTTGGTATGGCACAACAGTTCCCAACCAGAACTGCCTTTTCTCGTTGTCTCATTTCCATTGTCGTTGATATCCAGTCTTAACAGTGGAATGTGTCCAGGTATCTTGATTTTCCCTTTTTTTTCCTCATAATTTTTAGCGATATTGTTGGCTTCGCTCATAGATCCATTTCTGTTTTCGATAAATCTATTTTATAATTAATGTTTCCATTATGTTTAGTTTCAACCAAGAGGATGATGCATACTGGTCATGCTTTCCTTTATTTACATTTAGCCTCCTGCGCCTGGTATTACTTGTTCTTTCTTAAACCTGTCAATATAAACGCAGTCCTATATGTTTCTATTTTAAAGTCTTGAAATATATCTATAGTTGTCTTGGGTTAATAGTGGAATAGCGAGTATAGAGTATATTTTTCTAACCGCTGTTGATGTATATTTTCTTGTTTCTCCTCTCATCACTCTTCTGTCAAGTACAGTCAACTAAAGAAATATATATTGTTACGTTCGATGGATATGGCGGTGAGTGATACTTCTTCATGTGTTTTGGTGTGTTTCAAAAACCTGAGTAAGAAAATTATGCCATATTACAGTAGTTCAGTTTACGTCATTCAGCCTGAGGACGTAATGCATATTGTTGTTAGTGCCAGGAGATTTTGTCGAACTTTTTGGAGAGTACTAACGGGATTAGTTAATGCAACACCTAAGCCCTCTATTTCAAAAAGTCTGTCCAAAGGCAAATGAAGCCGTGTTAGGGTAGCAAGAATGAAATATACGTCATCACAGAGAATTATCAAATATACTGATGCTGTAACAGGATATCCAGTGTAGTATTTAAGAGTTCGCCATCCTGTGTTTCAAAATGTACATTGGGAATATGCATGATTTTATTTTATTTTCCAACCTGTAACGTAGGTCTTTTCTGACCCGTATCCATTTTGCTTGGTAGAATTTAGCCTCGAGAGAATGGCCCACGTCTGTCCTTCTCCATGTATATTGACCACGTTCTTTCCTCTGTGTGTGTTAACTTCGGCGATGTGAGAATCTGGTGTTCACTGTCTTACTCGCCTACGACCATATTCATTGGCAAAATAGCAATCCCTTTCATCCCCGTCCGTGCTACGAGTAATGTCGGTATCAAGATGACGATACAGTAGGTACCGGCATATTTATTCATTTCTACAATACTGTCTTTGATAGATTTAAGTATTGAGAGAGTGGCTTACATCTGTCCTTTTCAATGCACATTTATTGCTTTCCCTCCCTGTCTTTATTAATGTTGGTGTCGAAAGACTGGGATGCGTATAATCTTTCTTACCTCCATCAGTCATCATTAGTAAGTTGCAGAATCACGAGACGATAAATATTAAGCGGCTTCTCTCCATGTATTAAGCTGTCAATAGAACTGTATTTATGATACCATTTGTAACCATATATATGTTGGCTGTTGAATTATTGCATCGATAACGGGGTTCATATTTATTCTTTTACTGCCTTTTTTATGGTATTTCTGCTTAGCTGTGTTGATTTTTATGCCGAAGAAATGTGTTTTGTGTAACCCTTCTAAAACTGAGTCCATCTTCCCTTACAAATTACTGAACAGAGAGTGTAGTAATAATCGCCGCGTTTTCCTACTTCACATTTTATGTCGGGTACCGTACCAAGAGAAACTATATGCTTTGTCATTAATAGCCCACACCCATATTATCTACTAAAATATTGCTTTGAAGTGGATAATGTTTATCCTCTTTGCAGCCATTTATATCGAGTTACATGCCAGTTCATGTCAATGTCAAAAGAATTAAATGTATTGCGTAATTTTGTACCTTTTTTCATAATTTTAATTTATTGCATCCAAAGAGTGGCCTGCGTATGTCTTCTTCCAGACATACGGTATTTATTAAGATCCCTACCCTCTCAATATTGGTAACGAGATCATGGATGTTGTTATAAAAATTTCGACCTATGTCTATCATAGTTATTTTGCTATTGCATGGTAAAAGTGGGAAGTATGTCATAGTTTAGCCACATTTATTATGTTCCTGTCAGCCAGTGAAAATTTCTGTGACGAGGTAATAGGTCTATTGTCCTTTTTACCAATATCCATCTTATTGTTTAAATTATTGCATCATGTCACTAACTTACAAGCATATTTAACATGCTTCCTGCATGCCTAGTATTAGTGCCAAGAGAATGGGATATATTTTGTTCGTTTTAACTTTCATGCTTTCAGTCTGGATCCTTTTGTTATATTTACTTATCTCCACCTTGTCTGTGTATTACTTCATGAAGAAAGGTGTTCCTATCGTTAATTTTACTTTATATCCATCTTGTCTGTAAAAAAAAAAAAAAAAAAAAAATGCTCATCATGGTGCCGTCATTTTTCATGCTACTACCTGTCTGTGATAATGCCGGTGCCGAGGATGGCATGTACATATATTTTAAAATATTTTCCGGGGTAGTGGTGTCATGCAGGCGAGGTATGCTTGTGTTGCAGTTCAGAGGGTCGGGTTGGTTTTTGGTTCTCGCCGAGGCACGGTAAAGTTTGAGGCAACATCAGTTCAGGTGCCGTCTCGCCTCTCTACACTATTGTTCTCAACCGGGTTATTTTGGGGCTGGACTCGTTCCTGCATATTTGGCTGACCTACTTGATCTCTTGCACAGTACTCATGTTGGTACAATATATTATACTCCAGTGTACAGAGAGATAGTACTGTTGGTTATGTTACATTACACACATAATTATGGTAATAACCTAGTCAGACCTATTCTTTTTCTAGGTTTTAATTCTCTCTTCCCCGGCAACCACCCACCCACCTGTGCATCACAGCTTGTGAATGCCCTTACTTAGTAACCAGGCACATCTGGCTACACACACACACACACACACACACACACACACACACACACACACACACACACACACACACACACACACACACACACACACACACACACACACACACACACACACACACACACACACACACACACACACACACACACGTTGCAATGAAGTTTTAATCCCAATCCACCCCGCCTCTTGCTTCTTGATCCACCCTACACTGTTTCGTCCCCCACTCCACATTGAAATTCTTAGAGAAATCAAACCATCTCACCACCAGTCCAGTCCATCATACAGTACCAATCTTTACAAGGTGTACAGTCCAGTATCATTGTCAAAGATAAGGAATAACATGTAGGCTGAAGGAGATGGTAGAGAGAATTACCCCATCGTACGCAGTCATCCCAGTGACTAGTAAATCGTCTGGTATTAACACAACCCTCTTGGAAGTGTTAGGGAGCAAGGCTGGGCTAACCTGGTACAGTACATTAGAGGAAAGATGACCGGTCTGCTTCCCTTGGTGGCGTGACATAACTGAAAACATCCAGTCACCTCTTCAGGATCGAACTTACACAAGACTGTCACTCCGACTAGGACGATGTAACCACTAGGCCATCAGTCTGGTATTAGCCACAGTACAGTGAATGACGTGTTGCTCGAGGATTAAAGGCTAAGGCGAGATAGTTTATTAACCTTCAGACGTGGGAAAGTTTCTCGGTATTCAGTTACATCGTCTAACGTTAGCCAGAGAGAGAGAGAGAGAGAGAGAGAAAGAAAGGATGATAACCTCTGTCATGCTGGGGCGTCCCATTCTTGTCTTCCATCCTTGCATCATTTATCTCAATATTTCCTCACCACCATTGTTATCTTCCAACCTCATCTGCCAATTTTTTCCAGTCCTCTCTTTCTCCTTTCGTCATCCTCTTTTGTTTCTTCACGTTGTCACAATATTTCACTCAGTCTTAAATCTTAGTCTTGTGATTTTCTCATGTTCTTTCCCTTTACGTTAGGTACAGTAGTGAGAGCATAAATGTCAAAGAGAGAGAGAGAGAGAGAGAGAGAGAGAGAGAGAGAGAGAGAGAGAGAGAGAGAAGGGAGGGGGAAGGGGACGAAGTGAGGTATATGTAGCAAGAGAGACAAGGAGAAAGAGATAAGGGAGCAGGAAGGGGACAGGACAGAAATGGCAAATGATGGAGGGAGGGAAGGAGTGTGGAGAAGGGAGGGCAAGAGAGGAGATATAACAGCAGGTATGTTGGTTGATATCAGGGACACTGTTATCATGGTGACCATCGCCCTGGCTTGGTTATCTGGTCCTTTTTCTTCACACTACTTTATCTCCTCTTCCTCCCTCTCTCTCATATCTTCTTTCTCCTTTCCTGCCCCACCCTCCTCCTTCCGTCCCGCTTTCTTCATTTTCTAGGTTATTATCTCTTCCATGCCTTTTTTTAAATTTCTTTCTTTCTTTGTCCTACTGTAGTCCAGATCATGTTTTGCTTTCTTCTTCTTCCCCATCACCCTTCTCAAATATATACCCTCTCTCTTTCTCGGTCATGCCATTCTCTCTCTCTCTCTCTCTCTCTCTCTCTCTCTCTGCATCCACCAGAAGCTCGCACAAGAAAGATCCTTCGCACAAAAGGCAACTCATTATTTTTATGTGGCAACTTAAGCAAGATTTTATTCAGTTGAAGGAGGACCTCTCAAAGTGGAAGGATTCCAAACAGCCTCCATTGAAACCTTTACTACGAAGGGCCTCTCCAAAACTGTATATAATTGTTGGGCGTAGTAACAATAAAGCAAATGACATCGTCGCACTGAAGAGGTTAACAGTATAATGTTAGTGTGGTGACCAGAATTAACCAAAGGGAAGTAAAGACAGTGTGCCATATGATGTGGAGTGAAGTGATGATGGGGAAAGGATGATACTGGTAAGGCAACATGTGGTTGGGGTGTTGAGGGAGGATGTGGTGGTGAGAGGACATAAAATGATGATGTAGTGTGGCAGTAGTGATATGGTTGTGAGAAAGGGAGTTAATTTTGTTTAATCCTAGATAGGTAACGTGGGGTATCAGAAATCCCAGTCCCCGAAATTTAATTTTTAAAAATATGAGCATAAGGTCTATAGATGTGTCCGTCTCATTACCTTCCTGCCTAGTGATGCTCTTTCATGGGGATGATGGGGTCATAGCTGTACCTGGCCCTGATTTTGCTCTATAGAGCCATTGGAGCATGTCATACCCCAGGTTACCTATAATGTAACCTCAGTTGAGCCCTCTTGTGATTTTTATTTTAATTTGCTGTCTTTTCTCCTTTTGTATACAGAAGGTCCCAACATCGGTCTACTGCAGGCCACCAAGGAATCATGATATTACTTTTCAATTCTGCAAGATTTAATTTTAAAATTTGTATACCTAAAATTTAATCATTTTTGTATAAACTTTAAAAAATATATATATTTTTTCAATTAAACTTTATTTTTTCTGGACCTATTTAAAGATAATGGGTTGAATTATTTGTGTATTGAAGCATTTTGAAATCTCAAACGGAAGTATTTTTGTTTTATTTTTTCCCTCGGGTACGTCATACCCCACTTTACCTTATATAGTAACAAAATATTGGTTACCTATCCAGGGTTAATATTGTGTGTGATGGTGAGTGAGGAAACAGTAGTGGTATTGATGGTATGGCAGTGTGTGGTGGTGTGTTTGAGGGAAATCCTAATAGAGTGGTAGTGACATTACGGTGATGTATTGATGTAAGAGGGAGTTATTGTAATATTGGTGGTGTGGTGGTGGTGGGGTGTACAGTATTGTAAGGCAGGGTGTTGTGTGTGTGGTGATGAGGGACAGAATGATAATGGTGGCGTGGCAGTGTGTGGTGGTTGTGTGCGGTGGTGAGGGAGGCGTCTGGTTAGAACAGTGACTTGCTATTTGGAAAGAAAACATAAAACTGGCGAGTAAAGGTGTAACTGTTTTTGCGTTCAGGCTAAAATTAGATTTGTCTCCGGTTTGTGAAAAGAAGGGGAAGTTGAAGTGTTTCAATAATTATGTACATGTTTCTCATCCAGTCAGTCCCCGTTACATACCCATGTCATCCAAAGGCTCTTTTGTCAGGTTTTAAGAACACTTTTCTCAATTTCACAAAGTACTAAGACATCAGTACTGTACTGTATATGTGATTTTAAACTAGTGGCAGCCTTTTTAGTGGAGGATGAGTTATCGTCCTAAATATAAGGTGTTTTATGCTCAGACATGTTTTTTTTTCGCAAGACACAGCACTCATGTTTCTCTCAGTATAAATTGTATAATGAAAAGAAGAGGTTTAGGTTCCTGAATATCGACTGTATGACTGTCATTAACTCCTTGAGCCCAAAGATGTCTTTTTCGTTTTACTCCTGCTTTCACCTGACTATTTTACTTGCCTTTAGGGAGAGATCTCTTAGTATTACTTACATTCGTCTACTGCGACAGTTTTCCTAAAACTGAAATGAAATAATCTAAAGATAGTGGGAATAAAAGAAAAAGTTTGACGTGGTATTAAAACCTTAAAGATAAATAATCATTAAATATGTTCAAGTCCCAGTCCATGCAATGACCCACTGCAGTTCGTTTATATTCACCTAACCCAATTGAAATGTTAGATTAACTGGGATGGAGGGGAAACGACCGAGCCCACCAGTCTGATCATCCCCAGAACTTATATACGAACTATTGCCATTTCTTTGCACACTGTTATCTTCGTCTAGTATACCAGAAGAGGGTCCAAGTCGGGCCGAAACTACGGTATCCCCACGATAAGCCCAATTTCACTGTGGGAGTAAATCAGTCTCTCAAAAAAATTGCTGGCTTGTCAAACAAGACACACTAGTGTAGTCTGAATAATTATTTAACTCCAATGCACACTTATGAAATTTAATATATATATATATACCTAACAAAGGTCACAAGACACATTACTGTAGTTAAATTATATCTCGTAAGATACAGTTAATTAACTTAATATGTGAACGGCAAAAGTTGCACCCGTCTTGGCAGCTTGGCAGTTTACGAAATCGTCTCTCTCCCACAGGCATCACGAAGAGCGATTTTTGTGTGAATCATTTGCTCATTGAGGTGGAGCCGAGAATAGCTTTGTGGCCGTTTACTGGGCATTCTGTTTGGTAGTTCCTGAGATAGTTTACTTTCCAAATCCATTACACTGGTCAACAACAACAAAAATTTTCTCTCTGGCATGGGATGTTAGAGCAGTTGTAGACTAATTTGGGGGTGCTGAATCCAAATCTGATCTCAGATTTTCTCTATCACATCACATTTCTGTGCTATCGGTATATACCCAATTTTTATGGATTTTACCGTAAATTAGCTTTTCACAAATATTTGCAGGATTTTTGGCTGCAGATTGTCATGCTGATTTTAGATAACATGTTAATTCAGAACTGTGCTTTAAAAACACTTTTTTTTTTCAGGTAAGAGCTGATTGTCTCATTCTACATAGAGTACTGGTTGTTGATACAAAAACTGTATTGTACTACTGTGATTTAGCTATGGCTACACTATCCCAAAGAAGGAAGTGTTGTAATGACCCAAATATCTTCTGCTACATCTGTGGAAACTTCACATTGCAGACTCAAAGGCGCAAAATCAATAACTTTGTCAAGAGAGTGTATCTTGCCTACTTTAAAGTACCACTTGGAGACCAGGACAAAAGTTGGACTCCTCATAAAGTGTGCAAAACCTGTGTTGAAACTTTGTGATCATGGTCTTAAGGAAAGAATGCTAAGCTCAAGTTTGGTGTGCCAGTGGTTTGGAGAGAACCATCAAACCATTTGGATAACTGTTACTTTTTCCTTGTCAATGTTAAAGGATTCAATAAGAAAAACAAACAACACTTGCAATACCCAGATATCCCATCAGCCATTCGACCAGTTGCACATTGTGAGGAAATACCTGTGCCTGTATTTACTGAGCTGCCAGAGATTGATGATGAAGACCTCAAATCACTTACCACTACTGATGAAGATGAAGAGACTGATCTTTTTAAACCATCTGATGCAGATTGTGATAAGCCTTCTCTGTTTAGTCAGCCTGAATTGAATGATCTAGTCAGAGATTTGTATTTGCCAAAGCAGTCTGCTAAATTTTTGGCTTCCAGGCTGCAAGAGAAAAGACTGCTTCAACCTGGCACTAGTGTCTCCTTTTATCGCGACAGAGAAGCAGAACTGCGGAAGTATTTCCATTCAGATGGTCGGCTTGTTTATTGTAATGATGTTTAAGGGCTTCTTCTCGCTATGGGACTGCCGGCATATGATTCAGGTGAGTGGAGACTTTTTATTGACAGTTCTAAAAGGAGCTTGAAATGTGTTTTACTTCATAACGGAAACATATATGGTTCAATCCCAATAGGACACTCTGTAAAAATTAAAGAAGAGTATGCCAACATCAAGATTGTTCTGGAGAAGTTGCAGTACCATGTTCATGGATGGTTAATATGTGTTGATTTGAAAATGGTTAACTTTCTGCTAGGCCAGCAAGGAGGATGTACAAAATACCCCTGTTTCCTGTTTTACTGGGACAGTACGGCTACAGCAGACCATTGGAGAAAAAAGAACTGGCCACCAAGACATACTTTGATGCCTGGTGACAAGAACATCATTAATGTCCCACTGGTTGATAGGAAAGAAATTGTGTTTCCCCCACTGCACATAAAGCTTGGTGTGATAAAACAATTTGTCAAAGCTCTTGATCACAATGGAAACTGCTTCAGTTATATATGTTCAACCTTTCCTAGTTTCAGTGACGAGAAGAAAAAAGCAGGAATATTTGATAGACCTCAAATCCGAACACTCCTCAGGGATCCACATTTTATTACAATGACTGCGGCGGTGGCTAGAGCTTGGAATGCATTCTCTGATGTGGTGCTGAATTTCCTTGGGAACAGGAAAGCTGACAACTATTAAGAGATTGTTGAGAAGCTGCTTTTGAGTTTGCAAGCACTTGGATGTAGAATGAGCGTCAAGGTGCACTACTTACACAGTCACTTGACTCAATATCTCTATCTTCCTACGAAAATTTCATTGTTGTTAAGTATGTAACGGATTTCTTATTGCTTTTGACGATTATATTGTCGACAAACTCAGTATCGCATCTGATAATAAAGAGTATCAGTTTTAGCAACAACAAAATCGAACAAACACCTCCAGCCAATCAGAATCTCGGCAGGAACAGTGTGCCATACATGCCTGGCCAGATTAATTGGTATGATGTATAGTCAGTGGTAAATCTTGTAAAGCAGATTAGTATTCCGAGCAGACCCACCTCCACCACAGTCACAGCTGACCTACTGCTCTGTGAACCCTCTGATATTTACTGTGCCACTGCAACATTCACTACCCTTCCTTTTACAATACTGGTCACTGCATTACCTATATTTCACCGTTATCAACGTTTTCGTCATTAATCTTCTTTTTACTACGTTGTTTTCTGTGCCTGCAGTTTTATCACGATAGGTACTTACGCCTAAACTTGATATATTTACGACACATGTAGACCTATGATCCAAATTTTGCCCTATCCCTGATTCAACAGTACACCTACAGTATACCGCCTACACTCATCACTGGGAAAAAAATTATATGGGACAAGCGGGAGCGTTAATGTGTTCATGAATGTGGATGGAGCACTTTTTTTTCCTTTCTTTTTCTTTTTTTTTTTCTCTCAGAAATCAGACTGACCTGCGACCATTCTCAGCTGAGTCCCCCGACTGCCAGGCCTCCATACCCCTGCCTTACCCATTGAACATCCATGTTGATCTGAACATAGTTGCTGTCATTATTCCAGCACACCGTCTTGGAACCGTGTCAAAACGTAATGGGATATTGCTAAACTTACCAGTGATATTCAAGGAGGCTGGAAGGGATGCATTCTCGCTTCATTAGGTCGATACCCGAAGTTGTACATTTCATGGAAACCTGAGAGATACATTTGTGTGATTGTACCATCCGACCCGTTTACATGCCTTTCGCGTCCACCAGTCTGTTTACGCCTACAAACTTTCCTTCCAGCCACCCACTCTGATTACCAACATTCTGCACAAACCCATCTACATATTCATCCCCTGTACCTGACAGCCTCTTTACTCTTCCCATGTATTCATGGTTTGCTGTTCTTCTGACACTGCTAGTACCTGCTCTCTCCTCAGATTCGGATTTTACAGTAGGCTTCCGCGCCGCTGTCTGTAAACATCGTTAGGTATGTTTGGAGCTACGTTCGCGAGCCTGCAAAAAACTTGATGCATTTTATACAGCGTGTCCATGTCCTTTAAAGGCAACGTTGATAAGGTCGATGTAACAGATCGACTTTGCACGGAGGGACTGTGAAACCCCCCCTGTATCAACCTGTAATACCATCCTGAACTACAGGGGCATTCAGTGGAGCGTATCTCTCCGACAAGGGCAACGTAATTTCCAAACCGCTCTTCTTAATGGGTTAGGTTTTCTCATCATTGATTAAGGTATCGCAAAAGGTGTTTTCCGGATCCAGAATATATAATACGATCCTGATCGGTCCCAAAAGTTAATCGATTGTTCCCTGGAACATGGGCTATCTACCCACCAAATTTGGTCCAAATCTCTCTCTTAGTTTTGAGTAATCCTCCTAACAGAAAACAAACAAACAAACAAACAAGCTTGGGTTAATACATACTCTCCTTGTCGGAGAGAATAATATATGGGTACAGTCTATACTCTACCCTGCAATTTTCTGTCAAAACATCTGCCTTCCCTTTCTACACGATCTTCAACAGAACACTAACAGTTTGACGGACCAACCTTCCACCTGCCATCTCGCCTGCCAAACTACCAATCCTCGTCTATAACAAACTGCCAGCCGTCTCCGCTTAACTCAGATGGCACCCTTTCCACCCCCTCTGCCTGTCTACTGCATCCTTTCTAATAAACCACTTGCATTCCTACCAACTCTCCTTCATACCATTTTCAAATCCATCGTTGTACTAACCACACCTAGCATCATCCCCGCTTAGCACATCTACCACCCTTTATGCGACCTGACGATCACAACTCTGTCTTTCCCATCGACCAGCCTAAATTTACCTCGCTTCCTAGCAACGTTTATCCTACCTGTATTACTTCCTGCTGTCGATCCTACTTAATCCCATCATCATCTCCATTTAACAGATCTGTCATCCATCTCACCACCTCATTTTATTATCCCCCAGCCTCCCTACCAAATCAACCACCACATCTCCCCCAGCCACCCTTCCTACCACACCACCTTATCTCCCAGCCTACTCACCTGCCTGCCTGTCAGTTGGCCGTGTATATGTAAACCCTGCCCTCTGCCGTTCACCTTTACCCATATTAGTCTCCATCAATCTGTGTGTTCGGGCACTATTGATCTTCACCCTCCTTCTTTCTACTCTTATAATCCAACACATTTATCTTGACGGATTAATCTGTTGCACAAACAAAGCCGCTCTGCCTGTGATGTTCCTGGTTTATAATTGGCACCCCTAGAATAGCCAGTGACTTGTTATTTATCCAGGTTGCATAACTGCCTTCCAAATTTCACTAACTACTCTCTTTATCTATTACTTATTGCATGAAAAATGAATGGACTGCTCAGAACCAGAATCCATAAAGTTTCCCCTTTTTAAGAGTGATTATTTATGAGGAACAATTTTTAAGGCTAATGCCATTTGCTATTTCATCTGCCTCCAGTTGTAATGTTCTACCACAGGGGTAATAACCTTTCCTACCACCCCATTACCCTTCCCAGATCCTAGGTCTTTATTTATTTAACGTGGTTCACTGACCTATTTTAGGCGTTAATCCCACACTGTCCTCTATGTGTGATGCCATAAACAGCGCTGGGGTTTGTACTGTACTGTACATTACTTTCGTCAAATTAGGCAGCTTTCTATTTTTACCTCTAGCTTATTCGGCATATTCTTCTTCATCCTCCTTATCTCTTGTATGTTATTAGCTTATGGATGGAATATATATTTTTAAAGAACAAACTGCAAGACAGTGTTAAATGTAACATTCAAAATAAAATGTTAAGAAAAAGAACCTAGAAAGCCCCTGAGTCCGACAATGGAGTGATGTGTTTTTCACTTTCTTTCCTCGTTTTTTGAGCGCCACTATTTCAGCTCAAAGAGAGACGAACTGAAGGGAATTTGCTGGACATAAGCTACTTTGCTTTCCTAATATATCATTGATGGGAAGCACCAAACATTTAGCCAATGAAACACGTCATGTAATTACAAAGCGTTAACGCCACCCAGCATATGATGCTGCGTGTGACTCGAACCCGGTAACCTTTTACTGTTTGATTTTGACCCGCCTTTGTTACCACCTGTTGAATCACTGACTGTTCATGGTGACTCATCTCTCTCCCATCTACCCTTTCCACCCTCCCTCACCCCCACACCCCTCACTCTCTTTCCATCCTCCGTCCCCTCCCTCTCCCCCACACTCAGCACTCTTTCCATCGTCCCTCCCTCCCTCACTGTCTTTCCATCCTCTCCCTCTCTCCCTCTCCCGAACACCGCTCACTCTCTAATCTCCGCCCTTTCCTCTCTCCCCACATCCCTCACTCCCCTTTCTATCCTCTGTCCCTTCTCTAAGGGAAGTGGAGGGTGCACCAGAACTTCCTCCTCAAATCCTAACCCATAGTGGTTATCTGCCTGAATGACCATTGTGCAGTCTGTAGGTATAAATGTGTTTTAACAGACCAGGCTCCCTCTACCTTCCACTCAGACTCTTATCCCTCCCCCTCTTCTCTCTCTCTCTCTCTCTCTCTCTCGTGTGTGTGTGTGTGTGTGTGTGTGTTCCCATTTCCAGTACTTCAAAGGTGCACTGTATCCACTAATATAAATCCCCCTCTCCTGCGCTGTCACCAAGTTTTTCAGACCAACAAAAGTAGCAATCATTTCCGTGCCAACAACTCCCTTCATCTTGTGGGGCCACTCAAAAAGCCGCACACATCACCACCAGCCTTCAGCATGGCCTTACTACTATCCACTCCATCAGAAAACTATCTTTACCACAGGTGATCCATGGTTTCACATTGAGCGCCAAACCTGTTTATATCGCGTTCTTGCCACTTTAGGCGAATATTTCCTGAATGAGTTATATATCTGTGTTATACTAAAAGTTCTTTCTTCATGTCGTACTGATAAAATTACTAGCTTCATATACAACAATGAGTGATTGTTACCTTACGCAGCATATTTTCATAAGTTTCTACGCACTGTTTCAAGATGAAAAGACGTAGAGTTGTAAAGATGGGTTTATGATGGAGTGTATATGTATTCATGTATTATAGTGAGGTATCTTTTCCCCCAATTGCCCGGGCACCGTCGGGGTCAAAGGATCATTAGCGTGTTAGTGCTAAGCTATACAGAGCCATTGTTCGCTACTGACACACATGTTTACTTGGACTTAATCAGACCTAATTTTAGTAGTTGTACATGCATTGTCAAGTCATTTAATTGAAAGGTACAGTAGCCCAGTTAAGTTTTGCGACAGAGATATTACTGTATTTTGATAATCTGGCATCCCTGCCATACTCACTACTTTTCCGTCCCGAAGCCTTTATGATGTTGTCTAGTGTGCGGGTTGTTGGAAAGGCGATGGTACCTCCAAAGTATCAACGGAACGGAAAAGTTGAGGGCAGACGCTGCAGATAATATAGGAATTGCGATTATATCCTTTCATAATAGAATGTTGTCTCTCTCCCTCCCACTCTCCCTCACCTCTCTCTACTTGATTGCACACACAAATAAGTGTGACAATAAATATAAATTCTTCAAATCGGAATCGAATCCATGGTTTCATTCAGGCATTCGTTCAGGTAAGAAGTATGATGGGTCGATCATTCTCTCTCTCTCTCTCTCTCTCTCTCTCTCTCTCTCTCTCTCGAGGTTAATACGAACAGATTTAAACGCAACACACAACTTATGCAAATTAATGCATAACAGATTGACACACACACACACACATTGTCACACTACACACACACACACACACACTACAGCACACACACACACACACACACACACATGCCAGCTTTTAACACACACACACACACACACACACACACACACACACACACACACCCACACACACACACACACACACACACGTCCTTCCTTCCGCATAATATTCTTTCTTCTGACTCGTCCCTCCCCTCCTTATGTACAATACTTAGCTTTTCTTCGCCAACCTCTTTCTCCCCCACCACTCTCACTCACTCCTGCTGCACCACCACCAACACCACCACCACCACAGTCCCTATTACAGCTGTCTACAACCGCCAACATCGCCTTGTCACCTTTCATTACCAGATCCCGCGCCATCATCATTATCGCCTTCCCCTTGCCGCATCATCGCTGTTCCGTGTTATTATCTGCCCGTAAAGTATTCTTATTAACATGGGAGATTCACAGCGCCTCTTCCACACTGATTAGGTTTTTTCTTTGTAACATATTGTACATATAGCCTTCTCCTGTATATGATTTAACTCAGACTATCAACAAATCATGCATCAGTGCCATACAAGAGAACATGACCGTGTAAGGCCGCGGCCACACTGCCACCCAAACATTGCACAAGACATGGACCTGGTGCATGTCTATAACTAATGCCACGTTCATGAATCGGAACAAGCCCAAAACATGAACCGGGCATACTGCTCCGAGTTAATTTTGAAAATTGTTTGAGCACTGCTTCGGACATGTCAAAACTTATGACTGTCCACACGAGGGCACAGCTGGCAGTTACTGTCGACACTGTCAGAGGAGGAAGACATCTTAGCAGCGGCTGCTACAGTCGATAATATGTGGCTACAAACACAAACGGCGTCGCCGATTCTGGGTGCGGCCATCATTCAAGTTGGGTACTGAACACGGGGAGTTGTTGTACAAGGAGATGGTTTTTGAAGACGAAGATTTATTGCCTGAACAAATCAAGGACAGTGGGTCATTTTAGAAACTTCAGTCCGTATGTGTTCAACAGATTTTTAGGTGCTTTACTTGGTAAAGTAGGTAGCTCTCTTACGAAACAAGACACTTATGAGGAAGGCAGTAACTGCCCACAGATCGGTTGCTTGTAACGCTTTACGGTATTTGGCAAGTGGGGATTCATACTGTAGTCTCAGCCGCATGTTCAAGATCTCTAAACAATCAATATCTTCAATTGTTCCCGAAGTTTGCTTAGCACTAATTAGTGCACTAAGTGATTAATGTGAAGGTAAGGAATAATTACAGACAGATACGTTTTATTGTTTATTATTATAATGGTCATTACAATACATATATCACTACAATCGTGTACAGTAGCAATCAAAAATAAGTACCAACACAATTTAATTCATGGCCCATATCTATGTCAGAGTATATTGTTGAGTCTTCCATTAATGTAGCGAAACTTAACCTACCCAAACTAAACCGTAATTTATCCAGAATGAATGTAATGTGCCACCTGGCATCCCTACAAAGGCCTGGAATAAAATTTTTTGAAGGTTGCGACTGAACATTTGCATACAAATAATTAAGGCAAACAAATCAAAGCTGGTGAAAAGTAAATACAATGTATATTTTATAATATTACCTTAATTTTGTAAGGTAAACAAATATTTCTAATCCTGTTGGTGTATATCACTTAAAAAAAAATTCTATTTTATCGTACTATGTAATTGTTTATATACATGATAAGCATTTCGAATGATGGCGTTTATAGATTTGTTTTCATATTTGACTACTGCATGGGGTATAAATGAGCATCATGGTCAGGATTTTGTGATTGTCCCTAACTAGAACATGGCTGTGAATGGTCGTAAACGCCTCAAGGATTATCATATATACCTTCCTCTGCTTGAAACAGTATATTTAGAATCATATTCTGTACCTTGTTCCTAGCATGTGGTGTACTTAGTTTTCTAACTTTATAGGCCACTAGGTCACCGAGGATTGGTATTCATCTCGTCCTTTTTTTTCCTGCAAGGATTTCATAACTGTGTACGCTTCCATTACCATGTCCTCCTGCTTTCGTTTAGGGATACAGCGCCTGGGTGGCTGTGAAATACCGGCGACCAATTCCTCCCTATTACTGCTACTGCTGGCTCCTTGATCCACTTGATTACGTCTGTAGTGACATTATTCTGGTCATCCCGTGTAGCCACATCACTGTGACTATGCGTAGAAGTTTCCTCACCAGTACTCTGCAATGGGCACGTAGCAAGCATTAACAACGGTATGCGAAGTATTATTGATATTGTTAGGAATACATGGTAGAGCGTTTGAGAAGATCTGGGTGCTGTTAGCTGGCCTCAAGCGGGCGGATTGTCGCTTCGGAATGGACTACCTGTAGTAGCTTCCGAGAGGGAGTGTGTGAGAAAGATTAGAGAGCGAGAGATAGAGAGTAATAGTGTCAGTCATCGTTGGCCAAGCGGGACACACGAAAGACTATGTACTTGCTTTTCCACATAATTTTTGGCTATGTGTAAAATACCAACTCGTGTGCAGCCGTGGCTGATAGTCCTTGACCAGGTGGTGGTGGTGGTGGTGGAGAGCCACAGTGAATAGTAAACAGAGTGCTCGAACAAGTGGATCTTCCACTCCCCACCACCACCACCACCTGGTCAAGAACTATCATCCATGGCTGCACACTAAAACGTATTCACGGATACAATTAATATGTTTAGTCGACCAGAATTATTATCTTACAATTAATAACATTCATTTTCTTTATTACAGTCTTCAGCTCCCTGATTCGTCGGAGGAGTGACATAAGCTGAGAGGGGATTTCATGTAACAAGTAGGACTTCCCTCATTGTGTTGCTGTGATGAATGGTAAACACATCAGCATATGATGTCCACCACACAGTGGGAGTGATTTTCTTTAATTACAAAGGTTACTTTAGCATAGTTCTCTTTGCCGTAGTTGATGCATCCTACTAATTTCCATGTATGCAAATGTTGGTTGTCAAGGAGCGTATTTCTGATGGTGGAGTGTTTGCCAATACAGAGTTCCGTGGTTACATACTAGCGGTACATTGAACCTACCTACACTACAACCACTACCTGGTCGTCAGAAGGACGTGCCATACGTGTGTGTAGGTGACGATGCATTTCCCGCTTATCAGAGAACTTAACGAAACCATATCCTGGGCAGCATGATAAGGGATCTGGCGAAAGAGCATTCAATTATCGGTTGAGCAGGGCAAGGCGTATAGTTGAGAATGTATTTGGAATATTGGCTGCTGCACTTCGAGTGTTTGACAAGCCTATTCCCCTCTCATCTGACAAAAGCAAAAGAATGTTACAATGGCATGCGTTCATTTGCATAATTTCCTCAGGAAAGGGGAAACGTCAAGAATGGCATATAATCCACCTGGTACATATGATATGGAGGATTTAGATACTGCAGCAGCCATAATTAACAGGGCATGGAGATTATACTCATCTGACACAGCTGTGAGGGACTACTGTAACGGTTAATCCTGGTGATATCCTTAGTAGGCACGATATTCGCCATGAATTTGAAGAATCTTTTGTCTCCAATGAAGGTCATGTATTCTGGCAAGATCGGTTTACATGAACATCAATGCCAATTTACAGAGCATTTCCCTACATACACATTACTATATTACAATTTTGCCTTACCAACTCCTTGTGCAAGCTTAACAAGTGAGTTAAAATATCAATTTACGATTTATTTTTGTTTCCACTTTATACATGTATGGATGTGTATCACATTATAATTAATTTACATGAAGATACGTTAATTGTTGCTTATGAGTATATTCTGTTGAATATTGTTGTTTTTCTTTGTATGTATACAGTATACATTCATATACATAATTAATTATGATGTATCAACATTAATGTATGAGGTAAACACAAATGTGTAATAAATATTAGTGGTATATTGCATGTTACTTACCTTAATTCCAGCATCTAATGTTTCATGGTTTTCATTTTGTCCAATAAGAACTTCAAGCTGTTAAAGGCAAACCAGTTGCCCTTGTACACTTCATCACTTCCAACTCCAGATTTAGCCTTCATTTTCTTTTACTTTACTTCGAAGTTGTCCAACTAATATTTCAATTTTTTTTTACGTCTACTCTATCCACACTTATTTCGGCACTTATTGCCAACTTTCCATGCCATCACTTTTCTTGTTTCTGTCTTTATAATTCGGAGTTGGTAGGATCCCATAGTGTAGGATTAGCATGGTGTAAATCAATTAAACGGAGTACCAGGTCCCGTGGCCACTCCCATAGCAACGCAGTGTACTACGTCTGCTCTAATGTAGGGAATGATCTCTGAAGTGAGTTCCTCGCACGCTTGTTCCAATAAGTAATGTCCACTGCAAGGTCCAAGGAGAGAAGGTCTGTCCAGCCCGGGCGAGAATTCACCCTGGTTGGCGCATGACGTCACGTGGGAGACAGCTACTCACTCCACTCCATACATTCACTTGGATTTCCTAGGCAGCATTGGTGAAGAGCTCAGTGTTCCCATATATTTATCTCATGCTAGAACAGTTATCAGAAAGATGCCACTTAACTGTGCAGTATTTGGATGCTATTCAGTCAACCAGAAAAAGACAGTGACATCAAATTCTTCAGAGCTCCCTCAAGATGAAGACACTAGAAAAGGAAATGGGTCCAGCTGTGTGAGAGACAAGACCTGGTTAACACAAAGGAAGCCCGTGTCTGCAGTCTACATTTTGCTGTTCTATCCCTCATTCCCTTTCTTCTCTCCTCTTCACTTTCTTCCTCACTCTCTCCATTTCACTCATCTCTCCAGAGTAATCCACCCTTCCCTCAATTGCTGCTTTTTCTCTCACACTCTCTCTTCCCTCCTTCTTTCCTTCGTTACTCCCACTTTCTTTTATTTCCCTCATTCCCCTCTCTCCTTTCCTCCATCACTCCCTCACTTTTTAACTTCCACTACTCCCTTCCTTCCTCTGCCCCTCCATCCCTTGCTCTCCATCCCTCCATCCTGCTGTCCCAATTTTTCTCTTCCTCCATTTTTTCTCATTCTTCCTCATATCTACCTATCTATCCCTTCCAGCTATACCCTCACTCCCTTCCTTTAAAAACAATTATTTGTCTCTCTCTCTCTCTCTCTCTCTCTCTCTCTCTCTCTCTCTCTCTCTCTCTCTCTCTTTCCTATCAATAGTACAGATAATACCGCCCTCCTGTCTTCCACCTGCTCCTCCTTCTCCTTTCTTCCCCCATTCTGCTGTCCATCTCTCCATTTCTGCTCCTCCTCCTCCCTCACTTTTCTCTCTCCCTCCTTCTCCTCATTCTCCACTTCTCCTCTCTTTCTTCATCCCTAACTCCCTTTCTCCTTTTTTCATCCTCCCTCCTCTTCTTCCACTTTCTAGCTCCCTCCTCCACCTCTTTCTCTTCTCTTCTCTCTCCATACCTTCTACTCTCTCTTCCTATCTTCGCTCCCATCGTTTACTTCATTCGCAAATGCTATATCTCCCTTCCTTCTTGCCC
>NC_137067.1:19772552-19842552 GCF_032717465.1 Coenobita brevimanus | reverse complement strand
ACACACCACACTTCCTTTTCAAAATTTTAGAAAAAATGGCATCAAATTTTGTAGTTCCCAGGGGGGCATAAATGCCCCCACCTTCTGCCCCTCTCCTGGTGACAACTCAAGCTGCCTGGAATCACTGTCTGACTCTCTTCTTCATTTCTGCAACATTCGTGGCCTTTCCTCTAACTTTTGCTCTGTTGAGCACCACCTCTCCTCTAAACCTCACCTTTCTTTTTTTTAACTGAGACTCAGCTGTCTGAGGCAACTGACAGCAAACCCTTTTCTGTATCCTCCTACTTTCTCTATACTCATTTCAAAGCCAAAGGTGGCTGTTGTGTATATATATGCAACAACTTATCTTGCTCTCGTGTTCCTGAACTCGATTCTTCTGAATTCTCTACACTCTGGATTCGGCTTTCCTGTCTTTCTCTGATTAAATATATCTGTGCTATCTACTTATCTCCTAATTCAAATGACTATCAAAAATTCTTTGACTATCTTACTTCTACGATGGAACACATTCTATCCATTTCTCCTTTCTCTGAAATCTCCATTCTAGGAGATATCAATGTTCATCACCACCTTTGGCTCTCCTCTCCTTTCATTGATCCACCTGGTGAACAAGCCTACACCTTTTCTTTCCTTAATAACCTAGAGCAACTTGTACAGCACCCTACCTGTATCCCTGATTGCCTTGGAGAGAGTTCCAACATATTTGACCCCTTACTTACAACTAATCCTTCTGCTTACACTGTTAATCTTTTCTCTCCGTTGGGCTCCTCCGATCACAACCTTATCACCTTAACCTGTCCTATCGCTCCGGTATGGCCTGCGGACCCTCCAAAGAAATATCGTCTGTGGCACTTTGGAGCTGCAGGTTGGGAGGCCCTCAGGTAGTACTTCTTGATTTTCCCTGGAATGATTATTGCTTCCATGGCCGGGAGCCATCTGGGTGTGCCTTGTGCATTATGGAGGTTATTCTCTCGGGCATGGAAGCATGCACTCTTTTCTCATATCCTTCCACTAATGCACGAAAGCCTTGGTTTAATCATGCTTATTCTAATGCTGTCCGCAACAAGGAGAGGGCCTATAAAAGGTACCGGAGCCAACCCATCCCTGAATCACATCTTTTCTATGTTTCTGCCCGGAATCGTGCTAAGTCTGTTCTTCACTCTGCTAAAAATAATTTCATCCGTACTAAATGCTCTCAACTCTCAAACTCGAATTCTTCCCGCTCCTTCTGGTACCTTGCCAAAAACCTTCCTAACAACTTTACCTCATCATCCCTCCCTCCTCTTTTCTACTCTGATAGCTCTCTAGCTATTTCTTCTACTGATAAAGCAGATCTCTTCGCTCAGACTTTCTCCTCCAATTCCACCTTAGACGATTCTTGTGCTGTTCCTCCATCACTTTCCCCCTCTGATTTCCTCATGGCTAACATTAAAATTTCTTCAGCTGACGTATTTTTCTGCCATCACAGGCCTCAATACTAGTAAGGCATATGGGCCTGATGGAGTCCCTCCTCTCGTTCTCAAGAACTGTGCTTCTGTGCTTACACCCTGCCTAGGCACTCTTTCGCATTTTGTCTATCAACTTATACCTTTCCTTCTTGCTGGAAGTTTGCTCTCATTCAGCCAGTCCCAAAGAAGGGTGACCATTCCCAACCCTCCAACTATCGCCCAGTTGCTTTAACATCCTGTATCTCAAAAGTTTTCAAGTCTATTCTTCATAGAAAAATTTTAAAGCATCTTTCCTATCACAACCTTCTTTCGGATCGTCTGTATGGGTTCCTTCAGGACGCTCCACAGGCGATCTTCTCACCTACCTTTCAGGCTCCTGGTCATCCTCCTTTCGGGACTTTGGGGAAAGCTTTGCCATTGCACTTGACATCTCAAAGGCTTCTCGATGGAGTCTGGCATAAATCTTTAATTTCCAAACTGTCCTCTTACGGTTTCTATCCTTCTATCTGTGCCTTCATCTCTAGCTTCCTTTCTGGACGTTCTATAGCCACTTTTGTAGACGGCCATCGTTCATCTCCTAGATCTATTAACAGTGGTGTTCCTCAGGGCTCTGTCCTATCAGCAACTCTCTTCCTTTTATTCATCAACGACCTTCCGAGCCGTACATCTAACCCTATCCACTCGCACGCTGATGACTCCACCCTTCACCTTTCCATTCGATTCCCACAACGTCCATTTCAGCAGTTACTTCAATAAACAAAGGATGAGGCTATGGCACACCTAATGTCCGACTTGGCTCGTATCTCTGACTGGGGTAAAAATAACCTTGTTGTTTTTAATCCATCAAAGACTCAGTTTTTGCACCTATCAACCCGACAAAGTCTTCCACAGGTATACCCAGTAATGTTTAATAATATTCAGCTTAATCCAGCATCATCCTTGAACATGCTTGGGGTTTCATTTACTCGGGACTTGTCTTGGAAAGATCATATTACATCTCTTGTAAAATCTGCTTCCAAGAGATTGGGTGTGCTAAGTCGACTCCGTTCCTTCTTTACCCCTGCACAATTGTTGACTCTATACAGGGGTTTTATTTGGCCCTGCGTGGAGTATAACTCTCATGTGAGGGGAGGCTCCCCACATACAGCTCTTCTCAATAGGGTGGAGTCAAAGGCTTTTCGTCTCATTAACTCTCCTCCTCCTACTGACTCCCTTCAACCTCTGTCTCTTCACCGCACCGTTGCATCTTTATCTCTTTTCTATCGCTACTTCAGTGGTCACTGCTCCTCTGAACTGTCTTCATGCATTCCTTCACCTCTACGACGGGTGCTGTAGGCACCCGTCTAGCAGAAACTCTCATCCCTTTTCTGTCTAACTCTAATGCAAGAGTTAACCGTTACTCCTAGTCCTTCATTTATGCAACAGGTCAAATCTGGAGCTGTCTCCCTCTGTCTGTATTTCCTGCTTCCTATGATCTCTAGTCTTTCAAATGCAGTGTGTCCTGGCATCTCGAAATGATCAGATCTTGAATTTAGCTCTCATTTGTATTTTGTTTTTCTGTTGGAAGTAAAATTTTTGCGCGCTGGTTGCCTTTGGTTCCTTCTTCCTCACATAAAAAAAAAAAAACTTCTCCTTACAATTAATGCTCCAGGTGAAGGAAATTGGTAAATATGCTTTGGAGGTTATACTTGTTAGGACTTTACTGATTGTCCAATAACAAAACTTGAGGAAAGTGACCTATAACGAAATTTAATTTATTGATGAAAGAATAATTGTGAAAAAAATTTCGATGGAAATATTACCGTGATTGCAAACTATAGAAAGAATGTGAACAGAGATGAGGTAAAAAGCATGGAGAAGGACCATATATTTGTTTTAGTTATTTTAATTAATTATTTTCCAGACCGAGTTGCCATCCTCAGGATGGGGTGAGTTGGGATCTAGAAACATGGGAAGAGAGACTACGAAAGTGGAGGAAAGAGAACCGCCAATTTGTCATAAAAGACTTTGTAGTTCCTTTGTGGTTACTTGTAGTTGAGTTATATATATATTAGACTTGTGGGCGAGCGGTTGTTATATTGGAGTAGCTTGTAAATAGATAATCTTCTTTCCCATTTGTCATGTAGTGACAGGAGAGGTAAAGAATAGTATGGGACTATTTTTATTTGTCTTGGAAATATTAACAAGTCTCTCACTCACGAGTGAGTTGAGCAGAGTCCCTGTCTCCCTGTCTCGCTCTCTCAGTCTCTCTCTCAAGTTGCTAAGCCCTTTCTCCTTCTAACCTGCCTGTTCTTAGGCCTGTCTCCTTCTGCCCTCTCTTTCCTAAATTCTGGTGAAACAGGAGACGTATCACGTGTGTTCCTTGTGGATGGAAAGTTTAAGAAGCCTGTGTGTATGTGTGTATGTGTGTGTATGGTCACTAGGGCTTTGTTCACGAGTGGATTGCTGACAACTAACTGCATCATCTCCTTACTGGCCACTGTCGTCAGCTTTCCTCAGTGTAATTTGCAAGCTCATTTCCCATTCCCAGGCTCGCATAGAGCTGTCTATCTATCTATTTATCTATCTATCTATTATGATTTGTAATTATAATATGGAGTCCTGATATCTTGCTCGGTCACGCGAAAATGGCGTACCATCGACAGTTAATAGTCCTAACATATTAATACATATTATATACACATTATAATGAACCTATAAGCTAATTAAGTGAAATACATAATATTGTAAAAGTAACATAATTGTATGAATATTGTATACATATAATATTTATAGTAAATAGTGATTATTCAGTAATATTACATTTTAAACAAGTTGTATACATATTTGAATAAACGCATTAAAGTAAATTATTGAACTGTAATACAGTATGTACTTGGGTTATTGTAGTGAAATGCATACATGCAAGAAAAAAAAAAAGTTTAAAATTAAGATTATGGTAAGAGTTATTAATATTTCATTTAAAGATAATGGTACTGGTCTGCCATACATGGGTCATTCTTCTTTGTTTTGTTTTTTTATATATATAATTAATACTATATACAAAATATATACACTTCATTCAGGGTGGTTAACTTTGATGTTAACTCTCCCCCCACTAAATAATGACTCCAAATTAGCAATTCTTGCATGCATTCTGTGCATTGCGAACAGCAGTACTGCAACTACAATGCAGACGATTATAAAGACAGTAGGTGCTGGGCTATACACATAATATGGGTTGAACATACTCAAACTCAAATCTTCCCAGGGCTTCATTGTTTCATTGATCAGCTGCATAGTTTCAAACTTAGGTGAAGTCAGCTTAATACTTGTGCTCATGTTTAAGTTCATATCAGGCAGTGGGTGGAAATGTTTGTGTGTATGATTGAGAATGGCGTAGTGATTGATGGTGGATAAAGTAGACATGGCTGGTGTAAATACCGCACAGTAGTCTGGTGCTATGTATAATCCTGATGCTGATGTATGAGATGGTGGTATATCTGGACAGACTATGTAAACTGATGTGTTATGAGGGAAATAAAAAAACTGTGAGTGTCCAATGCGTTGATGGTGTACAAGTTTATCTGGAGCAAAAGTGAAGTTCCAATGATGATGAATATTGTCATTTCTGATGATAGCCATTTCACAAGGGACTGTATCAGTAGGCTGAAACGTGAAAATGTACGCAGGACAAAGATGAACAGCATGTAAGGATGTGCGGCACTTTCGTTCAATCGTTGATTCACTTGCAAAAGTGACAGTGTCCCGTCTCTTGGAGACCATGATGAGTTCAGTGTCTGTGTTGATGTTGATGATGACCAAAGTGTTGTTATTTTTATAGGGGAAGGGGTGTATTTGGTATACTGTGAACAGGTCTTCAGTGATGAATGGTACATGAACTACCACCGATGTTGGTGTTAGTGTTGCTTCTAAATATGGGTAATATTGCATAAATTCCCTACTGCGGAACAACGGCTTCAATTTATGTTTATGTATGCCTTGACTAACTACCTGACGTAGCTCATGAACAGGGAGTAAGTCAATTGTGATCTTGCCATCACCAGCATTCGAAATTCCTTGCATAAGTGCCCTGAAACGATCTCTAGTGTTCTCTAATTGTAGTAGAATCGTGTCAATATGTTCTGTGATGATGGAGAAGTGTTGGAAAAGTGTAACGTTTCCCTCCAATTCATTTATTTTATCTACACTCTCGAGAGCTATGTTTTCTGCTTGTTTCAGATGTTTCACAAATTGTCTTCATTGCTGAGTTCTATCCTGTGATGAATTTATCTTGGTATGTTAGTACCTGAGCTATCTTATTAAATTTGTTGTTT
Source organism: Coenobita brevimanus (assembly GCF_032717465.1). Lineage (NCBI taxonomy): Eukaryota > Metazoa > Arthropoda > Malacostraca > Decapoda > Coenobitidae > Coenobita > Coenobita brevimanus. The sequence goes on along the minus strand of NC_137067.1, from coordinate 19,836,788 downwards.
ATTTCTTTAAGGTCATCCTCTGTAGCCAATCCAAAGATGTTCCCAAGAACTGCGCCACCCAGGTCGAACAAACCGCGCTTTTTGGCGAGTACGTGTGATGTTGTTCCTGTCGCTCAGTACCTCCGTTCCATAAGATGGGAGATCTTGGGTCATGACGAGCATAGTTGACGTCGCCTGTTCTAGTTTCCATTTCGCTAACTTTACCATTTCATTCACTTCCTTGGTGTTATGTGCTTGTGAAACATAATTTCCTATCATGAAGTCCAGAGTTCGCATCGGCGTTGCAAGTCTGTCTAGATAAGTAGGTAAGTCATACAAGTAATCTAGACTTATTTCAGTACTCATGACGTCCTTAACGATTGTAGTCGTGGCCGTTGGAGCTATGAGGCATCCTTGTCGTACTATATGTTTGGGGTCTAAGTGCGCATATCCTCTTGCTATGTAGAGGAGAATCCATAGCATAAGTCCCTTCATCGTAACCTACCGAAAAAAAAAATCTATTAATTTCCTATAATGCTGTGGTCGATGATAGTGATGATGTGCGTTACGGTTGATTGTTATTTCATTTATAGAAGGAGTTTAAATCGATATTTAATTCTCGTAAATGATGTACTGTAGATTTGATTGGAACAGTTGCACCTATGTTCGATTGTTTGGTATATGACCTTAATTTCTTTTTGTAAGCATTGTTGTGTTCTTGCTTGGTTTCTTGAGGTACGTTCGCCTGTTCGGTTGTATCCGAGGCTGAATAATTATGGGATAATTCCCTTGAAACTCGTTTTAAATGGTCAATATGAACTTGTTTCTCCTCGCCACTTGAAAGTGACTTAATCAAAACTTTGCTCTTATGTTAATTACTCTGTATGGGCCCTCAAATTTTGGGGATAATTTATTGTCTCTCGTATGAATGACACCATAAACAATGTCTCCTAAGCTGATAGGTGAATCTTTTGCCTTCTTGTTAAAAGCCTCCGTCATTTCTTCCTTGGACATCGTTAATTGTTTTTTGACTCTTTTGTGAATGTCCTGGAATTCACGTAAACGGAGTTTAGAGTAATCATCGTAATTGTATATAGGCATGCTGTCACCTTCTAGGAGCTCATATGGTAATTTTTTATCTGTGCCATATATAATGAAATGTGGTGTGTCACCGATGGATTTATTTATAGACCCATTAATTGAGGCTTCTACTCTGGGAATCCAATCATCCCAGCTTGCATAATTTTCACTGAGAATGTGTCGTAGCACATCTAATACCTTTTATTTTGTCTCTCTACCAACCCATTCGATGCTGGGTGATAGGCCAAAACGTTAACCTTCTTGATGTTGTATTGTTTACATATTTCTTGTAAGATCTCAGAATTAAATTCTCCTCCATTATCACTTATTAGTACCTTTGGGGTAGTAAAGCGACATATTACATTATCTGTTATTGCCTTTGCTACTGTCTCTGCTGTCTTATCTTTAATTGGAGCTAAAATGACATAACGGGAAAAATGATCCGTTGCTACGAATAAGTATAGGTTATTATTGTATGATAATGGCATCTTGAGTAAATCAACAGCGACAACGTCCCATGGTTGATGTGGTACAGGGTAATTACCCATCGGTGCAGGTGTGATTGGGTATCCTTTGTGTTTCGCACATGATTCGCATCTGTCTATATGATTGTTTATATCTTTTCGTAATGAAGGCCAGTAATATAATAGCTGGGCTTGGTTGAATGTCTTATCCTTTCCAGGATGTCCTGCATGTGGGCTGTCGTGTATCAATCGTAATACTTGGGGTATCATGTCATTAGGTACTACCAACTGGTTAGTATTTCTTTGGCGTTTTGGTTGTTTAGAGTTAATTTTGTATAATGTATTATTGACCATTGTGAATTGTTCAAGTGGGACATGCAGTTTGGGTAATTGTATGTCATCTCCACTTTCTAACTTGTATATTACTTTAGACCATATTGGGTCAAGTCTTTGTGCCTTTGCGATATCCTCGTGGTTTGGGATATTTCCTTTGAGATCTAACGCCGCAGCCTGAATTGTGTTCGGGTTCCTAGATAATGCGTCAGCTACTATGTTCATTTTACCTTGTATATAATGAATTTGTACATTGTAGTTTTCAACTGTACATTTCCATCTTGCTCTCCTCCCAGAAAGGAGTTTTTCTTTAAACATACCCACCAGTGGTTTATGGTCGGTGAATAAGTGGATTTCGTAACCATATACCAAATCTCGAAACTTTTGTAATGCAAAAACCACTGCAAGTGCCTCTAAGTCTGTAGTGCAATAATTTTTCTCCGCACCTCTTGTTTGTCTGCTGGCAAATGCAATTGGTTGATTCTTTCCTCTTTTATCTTCCTGCATCAGTACAGCCCCTAATCCTTTAACTGATGCGTCTGTACAAATAAGAAATGATTTCGTGTAATCCAGATATGCTAAACAAGGTGCATTTGTTAGTTTAATTTTTAGATTGTTAAATGCCCTTTTTTGTTCTTCTTCCCATTGGAATACAGCATCTTTTTTGAGTAGTTGGAATAGAGGAAAGGCTATATGAGAGAACTGTGGTACGAATGACCTATAGTACCCAGCCAGACCTAAAAATTGTCTAACTTCGTCAGTCGTAGTGGGTTCAGGAAAATCTCTCACTGCCTGTATTTTGTCATCAGTGGTGTGAATACCATCAGAACTTAATTTGTGGCCAAAGAAATTTATTTCCTTAAAGCAAAATTTGCATTTAGAAAGTTTAATTTTTAATCCAGCATCACTAAGCTTTTGTAAGAGTAAGTCTAATTTCCTGAGATGATCCTTAATATTCTTCGTTGCGATAATAATATCGTCAAGATAAACAAATATTCCTTGTCCTAAAATTCCGGACAATACGTAATTCATAAGATGCTGGAATGTGCTTGGGGCTGTCCTCAGTCCCATTGGCATTCTTGTATATTGATAATGCCCTCTGTTTGTTGAAAAGGCAGTGTATTTACGTGACTCCTTAGATACCGGAATCTGATAGTAGCCGTTTAGGAGATCGATGGTCGAGAATATATTATTCTCAGGACCAATATTCTGTAGAACATCGCTTAGCAATGGCATGGGAAATCTGTCTGGGATTGTGTGGTTATTTAGTTTACGGTAATCTACTACCGCACGCATTTCTCCATTTCGTTTGGACACGAAGAATAAGGGGGCATTCCACGGGGAGACTGAAGGCTCAATAATTCCAAGTTTTAACATTTCATCGACATACTGATTTGCAAGTGTACGTTGGGAGTGTGGTATGCGGTAAGCTGGTACGAAATTGGCGGTGTTTCTGGGTGCACATTAATCATGTGATTAATCAAGTTAGTACACCCTAATTGTTCTCCGGGCAATGCTACGGTGCCCCTGTGTGTTTCCAGCAGGGTTAACAAATCATTTTCTTCATCAAATTCACCTGAGTGAATTAAATTCTCTTTTATTCTTTCTCTATCCGTACATTTTATCTCACTTGTTACTCCAGCTATAACTATTTCCTTCACAGGGGCGGGACATTTTTCAATATTAACTATGCAAGTTCCCTTTTTCAACTGAACTTCCCCATTCATGTGATTAATTATGAATATCTGAGTTTGCCCTTCGTCGTTCGTATGACATAATGCGTTTTCTACTGACAATCCCTTTACTTTACATAATTCTTCTAAGACAAGAACAGTACAATTCCGTAATTTGCTCTTTATGGTAACCTTCATGTATGAATTAGGTGGTATAACTAAATCATTAGTGAGATGGGCTGGAAAAATTGATAAATCAGTACTGTTATCTGGGTCACTAATTCTGGAGGATGGGGTTGGTGGTGGAGTGGATCTATACACACATCTGTTTGTGTATGTTTGTTTAAGCCTTTAATATTACCAATTCTTTTTGGCTCTCTTCTACCAATCGGTGAGGGCTCTGAAGTTATTTCCTCTATGAATTCATTATCAAAGTCTATTCCATTCATTTGTGGGAGTATAGTTATGTTCTCAGCTCTCATGGATCTTAAGCCCAGTAACATATGAGCTCTAATTGCTAAGTTTTCAACGATATAGAAAAATGCAGAGAATGGTCTTGTAGTTTCTGTGAAACTGAGATTTAATCTTATCATACCCTTCACTGTAATCTCTTGTCAATATTCTGTATAAATCTAAATCAGCTTCATCCAGAAAAGTTACTTTCTTTTTATTTTTAAGAATTCTATTTAGTTCTTCATGTGTTATTAAGTTCACTGGAGAGCCTGTATCTAAAAATAAGGAAACGTTTTGATCCTCACATACAGATGGTATCAAGATACACTCATTTCCCAACATGCCTCCTATGTGAAGTTTAGCCTTGTTGTTCTTTACGTTTGTTCGTTTTTTGTCATGACTTGGTCTTCCCCCGATTTGAACATAGACACAATTTTTTCTACTGTTTTGCAATCACTGGTCCAGTGCCCTTGGTATCTATGATGCCTACAGTAAGGACCAAATCCTTGTGTCTTTTGTTTGTCCTCTTTTGCCTTGATAAAGCATTCATACCTTGTGTGTCCTGGTTTTGCACAATAATGACAAAGAATGGACCTATCCCTTGACTGTGACCTACGAGGTGATTTCCCATAAGAAGTGTTGTTTATGGCACGAGACCTGCTCGGGCTAGGCAAAAACTTATGAAACTGCCTGTAGGAAGGCGTCTGTGAACGAGGCCTTGTCACGTTTGCTTGTTTGGCCTGCCTGATTTCTGGTCGCGATCGATTTTGTTCTCTGTTTGGGGTCGGTGTAGATGTTTTCACAGCTGATACTGTCTCAGGTGCCCTCATTCTACCAGAATGTGCATGTGTGTCGACCATACCTGCTTTACTGCACTGCATCTCTACCTCGTTCATTAAGTCTAGCAAGCACATTCCTGGGGTGTACGTGATCGTCTTGGCGATCTTAAGGGTCCTATCAGGTAATTTACACAAGGCAGCTACATAACCAGTGATGTCCACGACGAGGTCTGGGGACATCTTTCCATCATCTGTTATCCAATTAGAATTCTCCAATGTAGCTAATAAAGCTCTCTTGATTGTGGAAACATCAGCAGTTATTTCACTGAGCACATGGTTTGTAGTGTGCTCCCTTACAAGATCTACAATTTTATGTAATTCTGGAATTATACCTGGCAAGAAGTTCATACCTCCAGAAAATTTCTTCAGAAATTCAGTTTTAAATTCATCATATGTCCTAGCACGATGGAGCTTGTCGGAGCGAAGCAAGTTGCTCGCTGGACATCTTTCCTGGCTTATGCAAGATGAAAATATAGCAATTTTCTCTTGTTCATCTAGTATGTGGTGCTTGATGAACATTTGTTCGCACTGACTGACTAATGAAATGACATCAATGCGATCTTTGTCTGTGCCAGAGAATTTTGGGGCAGTTTTATCCTCGTGATACACAAACACGTGAGGTGTGGTTGTTAGATCAGCGGTATTTGTTTCTTGATTCATTTTTACTGTTTGCTTTGTTAATTCAACTTGGACGTGTTTATCTTTGTGTGAGGGAATGGTGGAATAGGTACGACCGGACCGGTGAACCCTGTTAAGTATATTGGCATACATGTGCAAAGCAGCGGCAAAGTCCGCACTTTCTACGTCAGAGGGGGTTTCCCACTCATCATCTGAAACTGCCGTATTTGTGTCTTGATCTTTAGTGTGTGGTGAGGTTTGTACAAGGGGTGGGCTGCCTTGAGGCTCTGTTAATTGTGAGTCTGTTGTTGTGGCAAATTGTGTGTCATCTGGTATTAACGTGGGTGGTGGCGAAAATATTCCTGTCATTAAGATATGGTGTTATGAAATACGCCTCTTGTTTATTTATGTCCTAACAAAATAGATGAGTAAATAAGTTGAATATAGCTAATTTTAGCACTGAGAAGAAATGAGTAAGTATAATTTTACCCACTTGATACAGATCGTAGAGGTGTGTCGATACAAAAGTCGATCTCGGAAGAAAAATACAGGTTTGATTGAAGATCTCTTGATAATTCTAGTGGTGTGTTGATGGACGATATTACTCAGGAAATTCCATGGCCTGGTGCTTGTGGTGGTTAACAGCTGTCCCAGGCAAACCTCAGCATAGAACGTCGAATTTCCAACTTAATTGTGAAAATAAATGAGTATGAGTAGGAGCTATGTGAATAATGAGTAATGAGTAGTGGGTGAGAAGTGCCTGGTGTCAGTCACACGTTGCTTGGCATGGCAGACTCGCGTTGTGATGTCATCTCAGCACATGGTGACGTCGTCTTCCCACACTGGTAGCTGTGGTGAGTGAATGAGTAGCGATGAGTAACTTGAATGAAGACGAGTGAGTAAGATGCGTTATAAATGTGGCTCTGGTGTTTTGCTGCGTGTCTTGACCTCTGCGTCAGCAATGGAGGTAGGCGGGAGAGAGTGGTGGGGGTTTGTGTGCTTGTTGCTTTGGTCTTTCCTCTTCTTTACTTGCTTTGTTTTATATTCTTCTTGTTGCTGCTTGAAGTTACGTGAAGATTTTAGAGTTGTTTTGTAGACTTGTAGGCTATTTGCATTGTAGGCTGTATTTTGTAGGAATTCAATGTAGAACTGAAGCTAATCTTGTAGAGTCTCACCTGCTTTTGTAGAAATTTGCTTTTGATTCGGAGACGATGTCCGTAGATTCGCTGCTACCAAATGTCATAAAAGACTTTGTAGTTCCTTTGTGGTTACTTGTAGTTGAGTTATATATATATTAGACTTGTGGGCGAGCGGTTGTTATATTGGAGTAGCTTGTAAATAGATAATCTTCTTTCCCATTTGTCATGTAGTGACAGGAGAGGTAAAGAATAGTATGGGACTATTTTTACTTGTCTTGGAAATATTAACAAGTCTCTCACTCACGAGTGAGTTGAGCAGAGTCCCTGTCTCCCTGTCTCGCTCTCTCAGTCTCTCTCTCTCAAGTTGCTAAGCCCTTTCTCCTTCTGACCTGCCTGTTCTAAGTCCTGTCTCCTTCTGCCCTCTCTTTCCTAAATTCTGGTGAAACAGGAGACGTATCACTTGTGTTCCTTGTGGATGGAAAGTTTAAGAAGCCTGTGTGTAAGTATGTGTGTATGTGTGTGTATGGTCACTAAGGCTTTGTTCACGGGTGGATTGCTGACAACTAACTGCATCATCTCCTTACTGGCCACTGTCGTCAGCTTTCCTCAGTGTAATTTGCAAGCTCATTTCCCATTCCCAGGCTCGCATAGAGCAGTCTATCTATCTATTTATCTATCTATCTATTATGATTTGTAATTATAATATGGAGTCCTGATAGATTAAATAAGAAAATTGAAATAAAACAGTAAGAATTAGGAAGGAGAGAGAAGAGATGAGTTTACCTTAGGTAAGAGAAACGATGGATCAAGAAAATTGGAAAGAGCACTCGCGGCTAATAAAGAACTGCAGAACTGGAAACTGAGCGTGATGTAGGAAGGAGTAGGATATCATTTCTGGGGAATGAGTAGAGGGAGGGAGGGGGTTACATGTGTGGGAGGATGGGGTGGAAGGGAGAGAGGAAAGGAGACGCTCTGGCTGAGGTCACGAGTTCAGTATTGATGATTCGGGTCCAGACTCCTCCCATCCCAATGAATATCTGTCTACATTTGCTCTTTCCTCCATCCTTCTCTCAGGCAAGGGAAGGTAAAGCTTTTAATATCAGATTATCCATTCACCTTATTTGTCCAGTGTTCTCACCAAACCTCTTAACTATTAGAGATCCATCATAAGTTTAATATACTGGTAAAAATGAATCCGTTTAAGCGTGACTTTCGCTGTAGATAAGGAAGTAAATACATACGGGTAGCTGTGAATATGACGTTAACCTCCCTCCACTACCACCACAAACTTGTCCACCGTCACAATCCACACACATTCACCACCACCATCACCATCCACCACCACCAGCACCATCACCACCACCACCACCACCACCACTGAACGTAACACACTGGCCCAATTTATTTTCAGCACCAAAACCATTTCTCTAAGGTGACCTTTTTTTGTGTGTGTACCTCATGCCCGAGTCAGTTGGTAACCCTGAACATCACCCTGAAGTAAGTTGTAGTGCCGTATTTGTAAAATTTACTGAGCTTACCTGCTAATACATCCTTTGTTTATACTTTTATCTTCCCAAAAATTACTGCCAAAGATTCACAACCAAGCAGGAGAGAAATAACATTAAATATCTAGCGCAAGATGAACCTTTTTTTTTTTTTTTTTTTTTTTTAATGCTATATAGAGATGTGTTCATCGTAAAAAATTATTTAGCCCTTCAACTCGAGCCTGTAATTTCGTTTTACACCTACTATAGTCCGACGATTTACTTCAGCTTATGAAGGACATCTAAAGGTGATGAAATTAACGACGGCTCTAACTTAACCTCAGTAGTTAATGTCCCCTAAGCTAAGTAAAAAAGAAAAAAAGTGGAGGTGATAATAATAGAAATATAAACATCATCGGGTTGAACAGGTTATGATTTATTAGTATTCCATCTGGACTAACAAGAAAAGGATGGGAACTGTATATTGTTTTCACTTTAACTTGGGCTAAAACCGCTGTGTCGACATCTTGAAAGCTGAGTTGTAGCAATGCATCAACACAAGGAAATATTGGAAGTCACGAAGAGGTGCTGTGGAAAGTATGTAGGCTACAGCTGTAGCACTGCCTTGTTGTTATTGAGCTACGTGAAATAAGCTGCAAATTGACAAAATTCTAGGCCAGGTTAAACTGAAAAGAGTATAGCTCCTGAAACAAGGAGACACCAAGTGAAAAATGGAAGAGTATCGTTTGGGAGTAAGACTTTCTTTTGAAAATGGCTGCTGATGATTGTACTAGATGAAGGGGTTTGGTAATGGGCGAGAGGTTTTCAGTGGTACAGGTTTGCATGGCTGGATATTGGCAAAGCCTCACACAAAAACTGGTTTGTGTAAGTGGAACATGTAAATACCTGGATGCATATAACCCCTTCACTACCACAGCTGCATCTTAAGCTGAATAACATCATCCCGTGCTGCCAACACTGACATATTTATACACCGTAGCGTTCTGACAGGGGTCAGTGCAAATGTTTCTGACCTCTTATGTACGAGAGAGAGAGAGAGAGGGGGGGGGGAGAGGTGAAAGATTTTTCCACAGAACATTGGCTAAAAGATTGGATAAACCAGTCACATGAGAGGCCAATAATTAGGAGATAATTTTAAAATCGAGGTTTGGATGAAGGAGTGTAGGAGAACTGGAAATGTGACGTCGCAGAGTGGGAATGTGGTACAGAGAAGAAATCTAAAGAGGCTGCCAGGCCAGAATTATAACTAAATGGATGTAAGAAAAAGAAGAAGATTTAGATACACGCCTTTTGACCATAAGTGGGTCATTAAGGCTTTATAGGTATAAGAGAGCAAATATAATGGGCAAATTTTGTGTATTTTACTGTGGATTTACTGTAACTCTGAAAACAGAAGACACAGAAATAAATCGTGTTTATAAATGGAACGTACTGTATTGTGTTAAGGATATACATTTAATACAAGCTTTGGCAAGTTAGCGAGAACTACACAACAATCATCATCATCATCACATCATCATCATCGTCGTCGTTGCTATCCATATCATCTACATCATCATCAGTCATTTTTTTCATTCATTGCCAGACGCCATGTATCCCAAACGGGGTGGTCAAGGGCTTAGAGTTAATTGTTTTACAAGGAGGGGCACTAATCCTCCACCAACCCCACTTGACACGTAGGGATGCCAACAGCATCTGGTGTTCCCAGGCAGACCCAACGTTGCTTAACTTCGCTGATCGGATGGGAAGCGGTGTACTCAACGTGGTATGGGCGTTTCTCATAATAAAAATTCAGCACATGACCGATGCAGCAAAATCACGAAATGAGATGACTCCACAGCAAAAAAAATATGACACGTTAACAGCTCATCCATGTACGTCCCACACCAAGACCCGAAAAACTGACTTTACACATGATGGCGCAGGCAATTTACACTACGGGTATGCAGAGAGGTGGCGTGAAAAAAAGGAAAATATAAGTGAAAAGCTGAGGATATCTGCGTTATAAGCGACTGGTTTGTGGAGAGTACAAGTGAATTATAATCTTGGCTCTTATAAGTTTATATATGTATCAGATCTGGGCATGGAATACACAGTCAACTTTTTGAGATTCAGTTGTACTCCTGTGCCTAACAGATGGCGCGAACATCCACGAAATACCGTATAAACACTTGGGCACTAATATACACCGGCCGTGAAAAATGCATGCCAGTCTGTGTGATTCAGGACTGGTGTGGCGGTATTAGTGGGAAATGTGACATGGGATCTCTGTAGGAATTGTGGATGGTCTGTTAACTCTTTCTTTTTCTGCTGTCTTTCTTTCCTTCATTCGTTCCTCTTCCTTCTGCCTGTGTGTGACTCTACACTGAGTGACAAGCCAAATGGTTTCGTGTACACTAGGAAACCATTTACTTTGCTGGGTGGTAACCATATAACCAAATTTTGGCGCCTGGTGGTTTAGTGGGTAATTACTGCGCTCCAATCGGATTGAGCTGGTAAAGGTTTATATCCAACTGGTGGTTGGGGTTGACTGCTCATGTAATGGCACTCAGGGATGAGTGAGGCTGGTCACTCTCATCTTAAATGTCGGGACCAACTGCCTAGCCACGGGCTCCTACGCTCCTCATGGGGCAATGTAGGATTGGATGATGGATGGATGGATGGATTTTCTTTCATCCTTTTTTTTTGGGGGGGAGGGGGAACACAAGCTGCTCCATTTCCCACCTGGAATCGAACTTGCTTCCTTTCGAACGGTAGGCCGACATTCTTCCACTTGAGAATTAGGTAAGGACCACACCAGAGTAAAGCATGGACTGAGGCAGAGTGAAGACAGAGATGAGGCTGGGTGAGGCAGTGAGGCATCCAGGAACAGGGGACATGGAAAAAATCTGCACATTTCTCACCTCCTCCTTAGAACAACAAGAAAAGTAAATAGTTAAGAAGAGAATGCGATAACTGTCTGTTCGTAACTTAAGAATTGTTTTAGAGGCAGAAGACACTGCGTGATGTGCACTGTTCTTTACTTAACCTTTCTGCAATATTACTGTACGTTACGTCGAAGGACTGGCGTCAAGTTTGTGGATCAGTGTTGTCATCAGTAATGGGCCATAGTCCTGATGGCTGTGGAGATTTTGCAACTCCTTCTCAGTATTTTTTATTTTTTTTTTATAGAATACTCATTAATATTCACTTATTACTGATACAAGCTACTTTGATGTTACGATCTATTCCTCCGTTACTGTTTCTCATATATTTCATGTATAATTAGATGATACAGTTTAGTATAATGAGATTTCTATTGTTTCAGGTAAGTAGCGGTGCAGTGGCTGGTGTAGGTATGTGAGTACCAGCTTTTTCCAGCCAATAGTTTGTTGACATTTAAAGGCTGATTAGCCATTTTGATATTTTCGTCACTGTACATCCATTATTTATTTTTCATACAGTAGTCTTTTTTTTTTTAAGTATAATTTTCTCATAAGGGTTTCCCCTGTATACCTACATCCACGCTTGCGAAAACAAGAAGGGTGTGTTGTAATGTTGGATGTGTTTGTCCATATCTGTATGTTACCCGTATATTGAAACAGTGTTGATCCGATTTTAACCAGACTTGGAGGAAATGCTGAGGGCCAGCCGAGAAGTTGACTTTTTTTGTTTTACAAGGTAAAACGTAAAATTCTTTGTTCTACACATACCTGTTCTTTATCTGATACAACTTCTCAGTCCACGCTTTTCCATGTCTTTCCTACGTAACTCCTGTATTCCCTCCCCATCCTTTCTCTTATACAGGTATAGACCTAAGTTTTAATCGGATACCCATCCTCCACCCAACACAAACCCAAGGGCCAGTAATGTCTATCACCTTCTCTTGTCTTCCTCCTCATCTCACTACAAACACATCCTTACTTTGATCCTACTTTGGGGTTTGCTTCACCGTAGAATGAATGGACTTAGTGTTCACTTACCCTGGCTTAATATGCTGAAGTAAGGGGAGGGTGATACTGATTATTGCTTTCTACAGGACTCCATTAAACCGTTTTTCTAGTCTTCGGCTCTCTTCTCTGTGTCTGATAGTCTTGACGTGCTATGCCTAGTCTAACTCTCCTCTGTCTCTGATAATCTACATTTGTCATGTCTAGTCTAACTCCTCCTTATGTCTCTGGCAGTCTTTACATTTGTCATGGCTAGTCTGTTTCTCTCTCGCCTTCAGAGGATGATTTTTTTTTTTTTTTTTAATCGCACACGAACATCAGCTGTTTCTGGTGCTTTTAGTCTCGAGTTCGTAAGAAGTCGGCTACGTGGCAATACTCATAAACTAATGAATCTTGATTTATTTTTAAAATCATAGCCAGAAACCTACGTTAATGTTTATTTATACGGTAATGAGAGGCATTTTCATTTAAATCGTACAACATAAAACGGTAATGAAGTTTCACCTGAAGACAGAGACAATAACAGGACATTACCATTCCTTGCTTGCCAGAACTGTTTTCTTATTCAAAGATTTAAACTGAAGGTTAATCAGTAAATTACTGCTAATGTAAAGGCTGCAGGCGATTCCCGTACAACCAAGAGTTCTTAACATTGTTTCAGAGAAGATGGGTGACATTTATTACATATCTAAAATATGTCGGTATTTAGTTCAATTCAGAAATAATTGAAGTAAAAACGAACTGGGTATTATCAGTCACTCTAATAGCAGTAAAATAACTCAGCGCCACGGCCGGATAGGGAAAAATACATCATTCCAGTCTTACAGTACACCTTTACAAAGAACTGAATGTGCTTCACAACCATGGACGGCAATACTGATTAATACATAGGCTGTACAGAGGATCGGCATCGTCATCATATCACTGTGTTTTCTCTGTGAACTGTGGTTTGCCTTATGACGCTGATCAGTCTGCACGAGCCCTTGCTGTCTCTCTGGTGAAACATTTAACCTGGCATGGACTCTTGGCACCTCGTCCTGCATCTTTTATTAATGGATGTAGCTTGGCCATGTTCATCAGAGCCAGGTAGTCACTACAGCCAGTCCCTCATTATGGCAGGTGACTCCTGCCTCATAATTATAAAGTATTGTACACACCAAAGGAAGTACTTGAACAACTGGGTAGGATGTAGGCTGTTTCTGTATGAACACTATGGGCTTTGCTCCCTTGGCAAGATTGGTAATTATTATTGTGGATGTATCCCTAAAAAATCCGTAATAGTATATGGAGTTTGTCCTTACGGTGCTTACAACTCAGACCATCATAGTTTTCTCTACATTGCTGTATAAAGGGCAATTTTCACATGGTTCATTTGTCGTCATTATTAATTATTATACTTTAAGTGTCAGCAGCCTGTTTTCACTGGGTGTACAAGGTTCTGGACACAATAGAATCCTCCTGTTATTGGTCCATTGCATCTCATGGACCAATCCTTCTCACTGCAGGTGGTCCCGTTATCATACCAGGAACCATCTCTTAACTGAGTGCTTGTTTTCCTACCTCACCATACTGATCTGCAACACCTTTTATTTCCTTCTTGCAGTTTGTTTTTTTCTGCAACATGATGCTGTGCTTATTGCAGTTTGATTTTGTTCAGCCAAGTGTTTTAGTTTACTAAGTATTCCACCACCTCGACTTGTTCCTACATTCTGATGGCCGACATTTCAACACTGAAAGAGGCTTGGTGGCCCATGCATGACTCATTGACAACATGCGTCAGGAAGGAGATGACAGACATGTAGGAAGTGTGAAGCAGGAATAACACAGTTTTAGAACTTTCAGCTCTGACTGACTTCTCTTTCTTTTTCGTCTCACCATATTTACCAGTTTGCTTGAACCATTTCACACGGTGGCTTCATTGTAATTTAAACAAGGCTGCTATCACACAGATATTATTCAACTCAGGAAGTGTTTCTGTAGTAGTGAAGGGACAAAAGATGGCTGTATCTAACCCTTCCACATCGAAAAGTATCCCAGAAAACAATATCACAGTCTGGCAGTACCAAGAATAAACTAGAACGAAAGATTATCAGAGTGATGAGGTTAATTAATACTCTCTCTCTCTCTCTCTCTCTCTCTCTCTCTCTCTCTCTCTCTCTCTCAAACACTTTAAAAACAAACTACTGTATGACTTTCGATTTTTTTTTTTTTTTAATAACAACACAGAGGAAAGAAAACCAAATGAATAAAAAATAATAATCACTTAAAAGAACAGTTTATCAGAATTATTACTAAAATTCATTTTTAATTCTTTTATAAAATGTAGTATAAAGCGGTGGTTGCGTATCGCATTGTGGGTGAATGTGTTGATGTTTTCTTTCTCAGTCACGCTGCTAGAAATCCTAAGCCCACGAGACCACGGCGCCAAGACCTGATAGGAACCCAAACAGTGAGGTGAACCAGGAGGAAGGAGTGGGGTCATTAAGCCTTCAAAACCCGTTTCGACAAGAATTTCACATCTGATCCACAATTATTGCTGTTCACACATGAGTGACAACACGTTTCGGCTTCATGTATAGACCTCCTTTTTGTCTCGTCCTTATGTCATTTGGCAGCTAACTTCCTGCAGCTCAGTGGTAGTATGAGAAAATAATATGGCTTTATATCATTTCCAAAGTATTTCCTCATGAGTATCATCATACTATAATGTTAATCTCTTGTTAGAGCACACCATGGAAGAGAAGAAAGAGGAGGTCATTTTTGGCCAAGTTAAAGTGGACAGAGTATATTAACCACTATTTCTGTCAAAGTCTAATCGCATGCACAAGGCATGTTTTGGATTATATATATATATATATATATATATATATATATATATATATATATATATATATAATATATATATATATTGTTACGGAACAGAGAAAACTGTCCCGCAAAGTTCCAGGTTCAAAACAAAAGAGGTAAAATTACAAGTTAAAGTTTAATGCTCAAACTAACAACTAAACATTCAGGACTCATAAGGATAATGTAATGGCAAAAAACAAGTTAAATATATGGTTAACTGCAATAGCCTCTAATACACGAAATTAGCAAGAGTAAATTTATCTAAGTCAGCCCTGATAAAATGAGAGAACCGGATAATGCTCAGTTAATGCAAGATATATTATTACGGATACAAAATATTATTACTACTGGCTGACAGCAAAAACTTTACATTAATTACAAAAACCTCACCAGGCCTACGAATTAACACCTTATGCTATACAGTACAAGACAAAATGTAATAACACTTATACTCAAAATACTCAGCAGCTAGATGGTTGGAGACTTCCTGAGCACTCACAAAAATAATAACAACTGTACAGGGGAGGACAGAGATGTGAACAAAATGAGGAGTAGATCTAAGTGGCAATTAATGTAGAGACTGAGCTCATTATATAGGGGCCGGCAGAGCTTGATACAACTTGTAAGAAAGACGCACAAATGAAGGTATAGGGGACAAAGAGTTGACACTCCTGCTCTGAACAACAGAAAGAACGACTTACTCTACTATAAGGGTAGAAGGGGGGAGTGAGGTAAAACACGCAAGCCTAGTCACTATGGAAGCCACGAGGCGAATCGTGATCAAACATGCAGCATACTGTATGTTAGAATTATACAAAGGATGATGAAATCATAGGCTATGTAACACCTCCCCAAAAAGAAAAAGAAATTTACAAAGGAAATTTCTTATTACTCTAAAACAATCTGTCTAAAGTCTAGATAATCAATCTGCAATAACATTTTCTTTCCCCTTGACATGTTGTATGTCTAATGAATACTCCTGAAGAAGTAGACTCCGTCTTGTCAATCTCTGATTTTTATCTTTAAACTTACTAAGGAATTTCAGTGGGTTATGATTGGTATAAATGACTATGGGATCAAAACCAGGACACAAATAAAATGAAAAATGCTGTAAACCCAAAATCAAGGCCAAAAGCTCTTTCTCAATAGTTGAGTAGTTCTTTTGAGGTGGAGTAAACTTCTTACTATAATAAGATACAGGGTGTTCAATACCCTGATCATCCTCTTGCAGCAAAACAGCCCCAGCTCCTGTATCACTTGCATCAACAGCCATCTTCAAAGGCTTACCAAATTTAGAGTAGCGAGCACTGGCTGACTTAATAGGATAGCTTTAAGTTTGCTGAAAAAGGATTCACAGTTATCGGTCCAGATAAATTTAACTCCCTTTTTCAGTAGGTCTGTAAGTGGTGATACAAGAATTGAAAAGTTAAGAACAAATCTCCTGTAATAACCTACCATTCCCAAAAATCTTTGTAGCTCTTTCCTGCTTTTAGGTCTGGGAAGATCACTTATAACCTGAACCTTAGCTCCTGGTGGTGCAACGTGTCCATCACCAATTACGTACCCAAGGTACTGAACTTTAGCTTGACCAAACTCACACTTTGATAAATTAGCTACAAGATTAGCCTGAACCAAACGCTCAAGAAATTTACTGACATGGCATAGGTGATCTTTCCAGTTGTCACTGAAGATTAATACATCATCAATATAAACAACACACCCAGCCAAACCCTCTGTTACAACATTCATGAGCTTCTGAAATGTGGCTGGTGCATTCTTCATACCATATGGCATTACAGAACATGCAAAAGTCTTTCCTAGTGTTACAAAACATGAAATCTCCCTAGCACGTTCAGTCATAGGTACTTGCCAGTATCCCCTTAACAAATCAAACTTATTTATGTACCTAGTCTTTCCGATCTTGTCTGTGCAATCTTCCACGCGAGGGAGAGGGTAAGTGTCTGTTTTGGTTATCTGATTAACACGTCTATAGTCGATGCAAAGCCGCTGTGACCCACCTGGCTTAGGGACTAGAGTGACAGGAGAACTCCACTCGCTCTGACAGGGCTCAATCATCTTGTGGTCCAACAGGTAGCCAAGCTCCTTCTGGATGAGAGGAACTTTCACTGGGTTCACACGGTAAGGAGGGAATTTAATTGGCTTTGCATCTCCAACATCGACATCATGCATCAACACAGTGGTTCTTCCTGGAGTGGCACGGAACACTTGCGGGTACTCCTGCAGTAATGCCGAAAACTCCTGCCTTTCCTCTGGAGGTAGATGAGAAAGCTTAGTCTGGAGATCATTCATGATATCAGGATTCTTCCCCAAACTATCACTCAAGCTCATACTGCATGGGAGAACTTCACTTGCAGACTCGGGTGGAACAGCTACAGTGCAGACTGGGTTATTTTCGTCCCGCCTGTGATATAACTTTAGCATGTTGATGTGACAAAGTTGCTTGTTCTTTCTACGGTCTGGTGTGGCGATGACATAGTTGACATCACTGAGTTTCTTCTCCACGAAATAAGGACCACTAAACTTGGCTTGAAGAGGTTGCCCATGCACCGGTAGCAGAATCAAAACCTGATCTAATGGCTGAAAGTGGCGTAACCTGGACTTCTTATCATACCAAGTCTTCATCTTCTCCTGAGCAGCTCCTAAATTCTCTCTCGCCAGCTGTAAAGCAGTGGACAGCCGTTCTTTGAACTTCATCACATACTCCAGCAGGTTGACGTCATCTTCCTCCGACAGCCAGCATTCCTTGAGTAGCTTAAGGGGTCCTCTTACTTCATGGCCAAACAGTAGTTCAATGGGTGAGAAGCCCAGTGATTCATTTGGAGATTCTCTTGCGGCAAATACAACGAATGGAAGACCTTTATCCCAGTCTTTCTGATGTTCCAAACAGTATTTCTTGAGCATCGATTTGAGTGTTTGATGATATCTCTCCAACGCTTCCTTGGGTCTGGGGATGGTAAGCTGAAGACGTGATCTGGGTGATGCCCAACTCTTTCAGAGACTGCTTGAAAACATTTGACATGAAATTACTTCCCCGGTCTGACTGTACCTCCTTGGGCAGACCAAACTTTGTGAAGAACCCTAGCATTTCCTTAACCACGTTCTTTGCTGAGATATTTCTAAGTGGAATGGCTTCAGGATAACGAGTAGCCATATCAATCAGGGTCAACACATAAGAAAATCCTGAAGAAGTCTTAGAAAGAGGGCCCACAATATCCACCAACACACGGGTGAATGGCGCCTCAAAAGGAGGAATAGGAACTAGAGGTGCAACCTTTTCGGTCTGATTACACTTCCCCACAACTTGACGGGTGTGACAAGACTTACAATACCAGGAAACATCTCTGAAGATACCTGGCTAGTAGAAGTGTTTCAAAATGCATGCCACAGTCTTCCTCACTCCAAGGTGTCCTGCCAAACTGGAATCATGAGCCACTCTAATGATATCCTGCCTACAAACACGAGGGATGACAACTTGATGTACAACCTCCCATTCACAGTTGGCTGATGCTGTTGGGGGTCTCCACTTTCTCATAAGTACTCCTGACTTTATATAATAACAAGTAGAAGCACCGGCTGACTCTTCCTCCCTGCAAGCAGAGTTAGCTAGACCTTTCAACTCAGGGTCAGCAATCTGCAACTCAACCAACTCTTGACGAGACAAATTATCAACACTACGGGGTACTGCCTCATCTGGTGAGTGGTCCAAATTAGCAAGAAAAGTGTCAGCTAGGATAACATCATCATCATCATTATCCTCTAAGTCACCAGTAACTTTAGACTTAGCCCTAGTGACAGCACATGCAGAGAACACATCAGGGACATCACAATCCTGGGCCGCAGCCACTGGCTCACTAGACAACTGAGGAGCTGGACACACTTGACTTCCATCAATATCATTTCCAAGTAAGAAAGTTACACCTGACATTGGGAGTGTCTCAACCAACTCAACCATAACGGAACCATTAACAAAACCAGACTCTAAATTCACTCTGCACAGAGGGACAGAGAAGTAATTATTCCCTACACCTTGTAAGATTACAGTTTCATCAGAGGAATTAACATTAGAGCCTAGAACACTGGTCAGCATAAGGGATTGGCAAGCACCTGTATCACGATATATTTTAACTGATTTCCTGTCATTACTGTCCAGAGGACTGACAAAACCATCAGACAGGAAATTAGCATATGAACTCTTGAGAGTGTCACCCACGTTACTGCCCAAAAGAGGAGCTTCATCATGAGAATTTAATTTACCCCTCAAAGCAGGTTCAGTTAACTCAGTTAAAGAATTCTGGGAACTCTCAAGGGTGGACACTAGACCAATTGACTGAATATTTAAAGACTCCTTTTTGTTCACATCACGCTGTCTCCTGAAACATTTCTCCGTAGTATGACCAAGCTTACTACAATAAGTACATTTACTTTTCTGAAATCTAGAGGTGAAGCTGGTATTTACTTCCTGAGAAACATCATCTTTATTCTCTTTCCTGTTACCTGTACTCTGAGTAGAGGCAACGTACTTACTCTCAGCTTTCCCTTTTTTCTTTAGAATATCTCTTGTGAGTGAGAACATATTCATCAGCTAAAACTGCAGCATCAGACAAATTATCTATTCTTTTCTCATCAAGATATAGGCTTACATCTTTATAAATACACCTTTTGAAGTCCTCCAGCAAAATCATCTGCTTAAATTTACCAAAATCAGAATCCACATTCTTAGAATTTAACCACTGCTCTAACAGATCTTCTTTGATTTTTGCGTACTCAACATGGGATTACTTATCTTGCTTATAAGTTGTCCTAAATTTTACTCTATAGGCTTCAGGAACAAGCTCATAGGCCTTAAGAATCAAGCTCTTACCTACATCATAATTATCAGATTGATCCTGAGGCAAAGATGCATAAGTTACTTGAGCTTTACCGGTGAGAACACTCTGTAGGAGTACTGGCCAATACTTTTTGGGCCAATTAAAACCTGTAGCTACCCTCTCAAACAACTGAAAATACTTTGTTAAATCAGATAAGGAGGGACAAGTTTAACATTTTTAGCCACATCAAAATCATCAGAGCTAGATGATCCAGTTCCACCTTGTTTCATGCGATACTCATGGTCTGCCTGAATCCTAGCAAGTTCAATTTGTGCCTCCTGAATACGAGCCTGAGACTCAGCCTCCTTAGCACGTGCCTGAAACTCAGCCTCCTTAGCACGAGCCTCCTGCAGGGCTAGCTGTAACTTAGCTATTTCAATCTGCGTTTGCTCATCTGGAGGAGTTACATCAAACAAGCTTTTATTAATCATGCCAACAATTTGATCTTTAGAATGATGAGAGTGAACTGCAATTCCCAATTGTTGAGCAACAAGCTTAAGTTCATTCTTTGTTCTGTTTTCTACATCACACACTGTTTGCACATTTGACAAAAAATCTTTGGCTTCATCAAGAGTAGTAATAGTAGACATCATGAATAAATCACAGTCACAAAATATCAAGCAATATCCTTATGATAATATCCTGAATATCCTGATAAGAGGTCGCCAAATTTATGTTATGGAACAGAGAAAACTGTCCCGCAAAGTTCCAGGTTCAAAAAGAGTTAGGTAAATTTACAAGTTAAAGTTTAATGCTCAAACTAACAACTAAACATTCAAGACTCATAAGGATAATGTAATGGCAAAAAACAGGTTAAATATATGGTTAACCCGCCCCGTCCCGACGACGTATGGGTACGTCACCACGATTTGCATTTGCCAGTCCCGGCGACGTACCAGTACGTCGTGCAATTGCAAGGTACCTAATTTGCACAATTTTCAATTTTCGCACGTGATTTTTCGTATGTATACACGGGACACCTTCCTCTATTCCTGTACAAGAAACCAAGCAGGGACAATGCCTTACACTGCATAACCTCCCCCCTCCCCCCCTCATGCCATTGTCTTGGCAAAGGACCTGTTACCAGTGACCTGGCTAATAAAGTTATTCAGGGCCAGAGTGATTCCCCAATCGATGACAATGTGGAGGACAATGTTTACATAGCATTAGAAGAAGAAACAGCCAGAAATAATGATCAGGTAGTGTGGCAAAAATAGGTCAGGTATGGTGATTAGTTAGTGAGTGAAACAATGCTTATAATGCCTTTATTACTGCTTGAAAACCAATATACTGTCATACTACATATACATTCGTACCAAGTAAATAAATAAATACCGTTTATGAGTGGATAAAATAGTTACCCTCCCATAGAACTCGTTTTCTTTGGTGCCAGCATGTCAGAAAACCCACTCAGGTAAGGAGGAACTCCTACCTGGATTGGGCACTTTAAACCTCAGGTGAGCGATTTCTCTATGAATTTTCGATGTTTCTCACCAAAAGCGAAGGTTTTAGCCAAAAAAAAAAAAAATCGAAAATACCTCGGGACTGGGGGATGTCGGAGGTGCGGAAAACCTCGGGACGTGACGGGTTAACTGCAATAGCCTCTAATAACACGAAATTAGCAAGAGTAAATTTATCTAAGTCAGCCCTGATAAAATGAGAGAACCGGATAATGCTCAGTTAATGCAAGATATATTATTACGGATACAAAATATTATTATTACTGGCTGACAGCAAAAACTTTACATTAATTACAAAAACCTCACCAGGCCTACGAATTAACACCTTATGCTATACAGTACAAGAAAAAAATGTAATAACACTTATACTCAAAATACTCAGCAGCTAGATGGTTGGAGACTTCCTGAGCATTCACAAAAATAATAACAACTGTACAGGGGAGGACAGAGATGTGAACAAAATGAGGAGTAGATCTAAGTGGCAGTTAATGCAGAGACTGAGCTCATTATATAAGGGCCGGCAGAGCTTGATACAACTTGTAAGAAGGACGCACAAATGAAGGTATAGGGGACACAGACTTGAGACTCCTGCTCTGAACAACAGAAAGAACGACTGACTCTACTATAAGGGTAGAAGGGGGGAGTGAGGTAAAACACGCAAGCCTAGTCACTATGGGAGCCACGAGGCGAATCGTGATCAAACATGCAGCATACTGTACGTTAGAATTATACAAAGGATGATGAACAAGATATATATATATATATATATTGTTCATCATCCTTTGTATAATATACATATATATATATATATATATATATATATACGCTTTATCCATTAGTGAATTTACTACTCAATAGCTGACCCATAGGCAAGAAGAGGCCTCCGTTGAGCTGGGTGATGTAGTCTGGTGAAAGTAACAATATAATTATACAGCATTTATATACTGGTAGTGGTTAGAGGACTGGACAGCATTACGTTAACTTTAATGGAGCGCGGCCAATCGTAAGCTGCCTAAAACCGTATGAGATTACCAATAAAAATCGGTAAAAATCAATAAATAAACACAAATATTCTCCAGACATCATCAGGGAATTACTGGGTTTTTATCCCTTAGTCGAATAAGGGCCATACTTAGCCAGAATTAAATCGACTGGTGGTGACATGACTTAAATATTAAAATTTGTCGTCGTTAGTGCATTAATGGAGACTTTCCCAGCATTAGATAACCACTGATAGTCTGAATAAAAACGTTTAGCAGTAGGAAATATAAACAACTTGGGGATCCATGGTCGCTGGAGGAATAACAGAAAAGAGACAGAGGCAAGATATCAAAAGAAACAAATACCGTAATATCAATGTCAAGGTAGTAAGGAGACTAGTGGAGTGGTAGGGTTGAAGAGCGTAGCGGGAGTGAGGGACAGAGCCACATGAACCAACGATACAGCAAGAAAAAGAAAAACAGGTGCCAGAAATAGAGACAGGTAAAAAACAAAACCTAAACAATATAATAATAAAACTGTAGTACAAAATGCAACATCCTCGTCCACCAGTTGGTCTAAGGTCTAGATATTTGACTTTGCCTTATGACCTTGACCTTCGACATGACTCAAAATCGAATTACAGTAGCTTCTTCATTCTTATCGAAGCATCGTTTGGCAAGCACGGGTGTAATACTGCAAGGCAGAAGTTGACTGGTTGTACAGGTGATGTCATTAGGGTTATAACGGGTATCAGGCCTACTCATTATCTGAATTACATCTTGATATTCAGTCGCTCTGCTGGCTTATTATTTCGGTGGAATGTAGTTCAGGCAAAAATGATGTAGCCTGTCTATGTTTGTTTTTACTACCAACAGACTACTTATTTTGTTAGGAAGTATTTAACTGATATATTTGTGTAAGGAAGAACCTCTGGCAGTGGTGGTTCTGATGTGTCCGGCTAAATTATTACGAATGGGTTTGAAATATTGTTGCCATTAACTTCTTCAGTCCAGTGACATCCTCCTTATTTAATTACCATTACTGTCAGACAATTTTACCCATTTAGGACGAGATTTGTAAGGAAAGGGTTATTAAAGACTTTGTAATCCTTTCTGACACCAGACGTCTCTCCTCAGCTGATTATACTATAATAGTTGAGTAGCAGAATAATAATAGCCTCCAGGGTAGAGAGGTTACGAAGGTAATAATCATATATACTGTCATCATCTGAAGTATACTGAGGCACTAAGCAACTTATTACCTTACCATCTTAGGGGAATGTGGTTCTCGCGTTGATTCCTTAGGCTTTTGCCTCCACGAAATGATACTAGCATCTTGGAAAGTAGTGAAGGTTCTCAGGCGCCTTACTAACTAAGCATTTTTCAAGCACAGTGACGCCTACTTCATTAACTTCTGACTGTTATACCAGCTGTTTCAATCACAGAGATTGTAATTGGCACCGGACTTACTGTTATTATCTGTATTACGCTTCGGCATTCAGAGGCGCTCTAGTAACTTTTTATCTAAATGGAATGTGCCTCATTATAAAAACGTCAGGTGGAATAATTTTGTTTACCGTTATGAGTGATAATTATGGACCTCTCATTATAAAAACCATGTTAGAAGGATTGATTTTGTGTGTTTTCCATTATGCATAATCATGGATTACTAACAACAAAAGGAAAAGCCATTGTTGAACTATGTCTACTCCATCAAGTTCGAAAAGTTTCCCTGAAGCTGAATACAACATGCTTTCTGTTGTAACGAAAATTTTAAAAAAATCATCCGGTAGAAAACAAAGCATTTTTCAGAAATTTTAGGAGCTTTGCAAGGAAACCATTCTTGGCCAAAACTTCCCAAAGGAAGAAATAATTCAAATGATTTGATACTGTTACCAAAACTTGGGTGTTTGCAGCGTGATCGCGAGGGTGGCTGTACGAGTATACCCGAGCTGCTTGTGTCAGTCTTTTGTTGTGGCTCTGTGAGTGTGGGTGGCAGCAGTTTCTTCAACATTTAGACTATTCTCGTCAGCTTGGAAAGCCCTTTAGCACCTTCTCCTTAACAATTTGTTAGCTTACTTCGGTATTTCCATATTTATATTTAGATTTATTCGGTATTTTCTTTTACGCCAAAATATAATGAATCGACGGTTAAGAACCTGCAGAAGTCCCTCAAAAGTGCAGGCGAAAATTAATTTGCGTTTACTTCGAGATACCTGGACAGATTAGCGTATGCCAGAAAGCAAGTAAATCATAGGCATTGGGGAAGGCAGAATAAAGGTGACACTTCCAGAGTTGACCAATTGTCTAAAGGAACGACTGGATCACCGGGCAACTCGAAAAGGGATAGGACTCTAGATACATGTGGTAGTTTTTTTTTAATGGAACTAATGCCAGTACAATCATACAGAAAGACATAAATTGAAAAGTGAAGAATCCGCACATGCTGCTTGTGACAGTCTTATAGTATGTGGGTGTGAGTGGTGGTGAGTGTGGGATGTAATTATGTTAACACATGCCTGCCTTGCTCAGCACTCACACACAACGACGCCACTTTATATAGTTTTCTCTCCCCTATTTCATGCATTACCATTATTATTTTTTTTATAGCTGAATGAAAAACAGAGCAGCGTCGACAGTCGTGCTGTTTCCTGTAGTTTGAAATACAGGATGAAGAACTTTGAAATACAGTAGTGTATGTCCAGTTTCAGTACCAGTATTTTTCTTAAATTATGTCGTTCGTTAAAGTAACGTAATTTGCCATCGATCTGTATTTTTAGTGTTACCACACACAGACAAAAACATACGAGAATGTTGGTCAGGTTCACATTAATAAAACGTACAGGTCTTGGTAATTCTTGTTGGCTGTACAATTAACTGAAAACCAAGAACGAAATGATGGATTAAGGTATGAATGTTGTTACATAGCCAATGATTTCATCATCCTTTGTGTAATCCTAACGTACTGTATGCTGCATGTTTGATCACGAGCGTGTTCTACCTCACTCCCCCCTTCTACCCTTATCGTAGAGTAAGTCGTTCTCTCTGTTATTCAGAGCAGGATTGTCAACTCTTTGTCCCCTATGGCTTCATTTGCGCGTCCTTCTTACAAGTTGTATCAAGCTCTGCCGGCCCCTATATAATGAGCTCAGTCTCTGCATTATTGCCACTTAGATCTACTCCTCACTTTGTTCACATCTGTCCTTCCCTGTACAGTTGTTATTATTGTGAGTGCTCAGGAAGTCTCCAACCATCTAGCAGCTGTGCAATTTGAGTATAACTGTTATAGCATTTTTTCTTGTACTGTGTAGCGTGGGGTGTTGGTTCTTAGGCCTAGTAAGGTTTTTATGATTCATGTGTTTTGGGTGTCAGCCCTTATAAATAATATTTTGTATCTGTAATAATATATCTTGCATTCACTGAGTATTATCTGGTATTGTCATTTTATCAGGGCTGACGTAGATAAATTTACTCTTCCTAATTTCGTGTTAATAGAGGCTGTTGCAGTTAACCATATATTTAACCTGTTTTTCGCCATTACATTATCCTTATGAGTCCTGAATGTTTTGTTGTTAGCTTGAGCATTAAACTTTAACTTGTAATTTTACCTAACTCTTTTGTTTTGAACCTGGAACTTTACGAGACAGTAGTGATTTTTAGTATTCTCACTTAAAGTGTACATTATCTTTCTCTGTTCTGTAACATAAATTTGGCGACCTCTTATCAGGATATTCAGGATATTATCATAAGGATATTGCTTGATATTTTGCGACTGTGATTTATTCATGATGTCTACTATTACTTCACTTGATGAAGCCAAAGATTTTTTTGTCAAATGTGCAAACAGTGTGTGATGTAGAAAACAGAACAAAGAATGAACTTAAGCTTGTTGCTCAACAATTGGGAATTGCAGTTCACTCTCATCAGTCTAAAGATCAAATTGTTGGCATGATTAATAAAAGCTTTTTTAATGTAACTCCCCCAAATGAGCAAACGCAGATTGAAATAGCTAAGTTACAGCTAGCTCTGCAGGAGGCTCGTGTTAAGGAAGCTGAGTTTCAGGCTCGTGCTAAGGAGGCTGAGTCTCAGGCTAACGAGGCGGAGTCTCAGGCTCGTATTCAGGAGGCTGAATTTCAGGCAAATGCTCGCATTCAGGAGGCACAGATACAGGCTCAGGCACAAACTGAACTAGCTAGGATTCAGGCAGACCATGAGTATCGCATGAAACAAGGTGGAACTGGATCATCTAGCTCTGATGATTTTGATGTGGCTAAAAATGTTAAACTTGTCCCTCCTTTTAATGAATCTGATTTAACAAAGTATTTTCAGTTGTTTGAGAGGGTAGCTACAGGTTTTAATTGGCCCAAAAAGTATTGGCCAGTACTCCTACAGAGTGTTCTCACCGGTAAAGCTCAAGTAACTTATGCATCTTTGCCTCAGGATCAATCTGATAATTATGATGTAGTTAAGAGCTTGATTCTTAAGGCCTATGAGCTTGTTCCTGAAGCCTATAGAGTAAAATTTAGGACAACTTATAAGCAAGATAAGCAATCCCATGTTGAGTATGCAAAAATCAAAGAAGATCTGTTAGAGCAGTGGTTAAATTCTAAGAATGTGGATTCTGATTTTGACAAATTTAAGCAGATGATTTTGCTGGAGGACTTCAAAAGGTGTATTAATAAAGATGTAAGCCTATATCTTTATCAGAAAAGAATAGATAATTTGTCTGATGCTGCAGTTTTAGCTGATGAATATGTTCTCACTCACAAGAGATATTCTAAAGAAAAAAGGAAAGCTGAGAGTAAGTACGTTGCCTCTACTCAGAGAACAGGTAACAGGAAAGAGAATAAAGATGATGTTTCTCAGGAAGTAAATACCAGCTTCACCTCTAGATTTCAGAAAAGTAAATGCACTTATTGTAGTAAGCTTGGTCATACTACAGAGAAATGTTTCAGGAGACAGCGTGATGTGAACAAAAAGGAGTCTTTAAATATTCAGTCAATTGGTCTAGTGTCCACCCTTGAGAGTTCCCAGAATTCTTTAACTAAGTTAACTGTACCTGCTTTGAGGGGTAAATTAAATTCTCATGATGAAGCTCCTCTTTTGAGCAGTAACGTGGGTGACACTCTCAAGAGTTCATGTGCTAATTTCCTGTCTGATGGTTTTGTCAGTCCTCTGGACAGTAATGACAGGAAATCAGTTAAAATATATCGTGATACAGGTGCTTGCCAATCCTTTATGCTGACCAGTGTTCTAGGCTCTAATGTTAATTCCTCTGATGAAACTGTAATCTTACAAGGTGTAGGGAATAATTACTTCTCTGTCCCTCTGTGCAGAGTGAATTTAGAGTCTGGTTTTGTTAATGGTTCCGTTATGGTTGAGTTGGTTGAGACACTCCCAATGTCAGGTGTAACTTTCTTACTTGGAAATGATATTGGTGGAAGTCAAGTGTGTCCAGCTCCTCAGTTGTCTGGTTAGCCAGTGGCTGCGGCCCAGGATTGTGATGTCCCTGATGTGTTCTCTGCATGTGCTGTCACTAGGGCTAAGTCTAAAGTTACTGGTGACTTAGAGGATAATGATGATGATGATGTTATCCTAGCTGACACTTTTCTTGCTAATTTGGACCACTCACCAGATGAGGCAGTACCCCGCAGTGTTGATAATTTGTCTCGTCAAGAGTTGGTTGAGTTGCAGGTTGCTGACCCTGAGTTGAAAGGTCTAGCTAACTCTGCTTGCAGTGAAGAAGAGTCAGCCGGTGCTTCTACTTGTTATTATATAAAGTCAGGAGTACTTATGAGGAAGCGGAGACCCCCAACAGCATCAGCCGACTGTGAATGGGAGGTTGCACATCAAGTTGTCATCCCTCGTGTTTGTAGGCAGGATATCATTAGAGTGGCTCATGATTCCAGTTTGGCAGGACACCTTGGAGTGAGGAAGACTGTGACACGCATTTTGAAACACTTCTACTGGCCAGGTATCTTCAGGGATGTTTCCTGGTATTGTAAGTCTTGTCACACCCGTCAAGTTGTGGGGAAGTGTAATCAGACCGAAAAGGTTGCACCTCTAGTTCCTATTCCTCCTTTTGAGGCGCCATTCACCCGTGTGTTGGTGGATATTGTGGGCCCTCTTTCTAAGACTTCTTCAGGATTTTCTTATGTGTTGACCCTGATTGATATGGCTACTCGTTATCCTGAAGCCATTCCACTTAGAAATATCTCAGCAAAGAACGTGGTTAAGGAAATGCTAGGGTTCTTCACAAAGTTTGGTCTGCCCAAGGAGGTACAGTCAGACCGGGGAAGTAATTTCATGTCAAATGTTTTCAAGCAGTCTCTGAAAGAGTTGGGCATCACCCAGATCACGTCTTCAGCTTACCATCCCCAGACCCAAGGAGCGTTGGAGAGATATCATCAAACACTCAAATCGATGCTCAAGAAATACTGTTTGGAACATCAGAGAGACTGGGATAAAGGTCTTCCATTCGTTGTATTTGCTGCAAGAGAATCTCCAAATGAATCACTGGGCTTCTCACCCTTTGAACTACTGTTTGGCCATGAAGTAAGAGGACCCCTTAAGCTAATCAAGGAATGCTGGCTGTCGGAGGAAGATGACGTCAACCTGCTGGAGTATGTGATGAAGTTCAAAGAACGGCTGTCTACTGCTTTACAACTGGCGCGAGAGAATTTAGGAGCTGCTCAGAAGATGAAGACTTGGTATGATAAGAAGTCCAGGTTACGCCACTTTCAGCCAGGAGATCAGGTTTTGATTCTGCTACCAGTGCATGGGCAACCTCTTCAAGCCAAGTTTAGTGGTCCTTATTTCGTGGAGAAGAAACTCAGTGATGTCAACTATGTCATCGCCACACCAGATTGTAGAAAGAACAAGCAACTTTGTCACATCAACATGCTAAAGTTATATCACAGGCGGGACGAAAATAACCCAGTCTGCACTGTAGCTGTTCCACCCGAGTCTGCAAGTGAAGTTCTCCCATGCAGCATGAGCCTGAGTGATAGTTTGGGGAAGAATCCTGATATCATGAATGATCTCCAGACTAAGCTTTTTCACCTAGCTCCCGAGGAAAGGCAGGAGTTTTCGGCATTACTGCAGGAGTACCCGCAAGTGTTCCGTGCCACTCCAGGAAGAACCACTGTGTTGATGCATGATGTCGATGTTGGAGATGCAAAGCCAATTAAATTCCCTCCTTACCGTGTGAACCCAGTGAAAGTTCCTCTCATCCAGAAGGAGCTTGGCTACCTGTTGGACCACAAGATGATTGAGCCCTGTCAGAGCGAGTGGAGTTCTCCTGTCACTCTAGTCCCTAAGCCAGGTGGGTCACAGCGGCTTTGCATCGACTACAGACGTGTTAATCAGATAACCAAAACAGACACTTACCCTCTCCCTCGCGTGGAAGATTGCATAGACAAGATCGGAAAGGCTAGGTGCATAAGTAAGTTTGATTTGTTAAAGGGATACTGGCAAGTACCTATGACTGAACGTGCTAGGGAGATCTCATGTTTTGTAACACTAGGAAAGACTTTTGCATGTACTGTAATGCCATATGGTATGAAGAATGCACCAGCCACATTGCAGAAGCTCATGAATGTTGTAACAGAGGGTTTGGCAGGGTGTGTTGTTTATATTGATGATGTATTAATCTTCAGTGACAACTGGAAAGATCACCTATGCCATGTCAGTAAATTTCTTGAGCGTTTAGTTCAGGCTAATCTTGTAGCTAATTTATCAAAGTGTGAGTTTGGTCAAGCTAAAGTTCAGTACCTTGGGTACGTAATTGCTGATGGACATGTTGCACCACCAGCAGCTAAGGTTCAGGTTATAAGTGATCTTCCCAGTCCTAAAAGTAGGAAAGATCTACAAAGATTTTTGGGAATGGTAGGTTATTACAGGAGATTTGTTCTTAACTTTTCAATTCTTGTATCACCACTTACAGACCTACTGAAAAAGGGAGTTAAATTTGTCTGGACCGATAACTGTGAATCCTCTTTCGACAAACTTAAAGCTATCCTATTAAGTCAGCCAGTGCTCGCTACTCCAAATTTTGCTAAGCCTTTTAAGATGGCTGTTGATGCAAGTGATACAGGAGCTGGGGCTGTTTTGCTGCAAGAGGATGATCAGGGTATTGAACACCCTTTATCTTATTACAGTAAGTTCACTCCACCTCAAAAGAACTACTCAACTATTGAGAAAGAGCTTTTGGCCTTGATTTTGGGTTTACAGCATTTTTCATTTTATTTGTGTTCTGGTTTTGACCCCATAGTCATTTATACCGATCATAACCCACTGAAATTCCTTAGTAAGTTTAAAGATAAAAATCAGAGATTGACAAGATGAAGTCTACTTCTTCAGGAGTATTCATTAGACATACAACATGTCAAGGGGAAAGAAAATGTTATTGCAGATTGCTTATCTAGACTTTAGACAGATTGTTTTAGAGTAATAACAAATTTCCTTTGTAAATTTCTTTTTCTTTGTGAGGAGGTGTTACATAGCCTAAGATTTCATCATCCTTTGTGTAATTCTAACGTACTGTATGCTGCATGTTTGATCACGAACGTGTTCTACCTCACTCTCCCCTTCTACCCTTATCGTAGAGTAAGTCGTTCTTTCTGTTGTTCAGAGCAGGATTGTCAACTCTTTGTCCCCTATGGCTTCATTTGCGCGTCCTTCTTACAAGTTGTATCAAGCTCTGCCGGCCCCTATATAATGAGCTCAGTCTCTGCATTATTGCCACTTAGATCTACTCCTCACTTTGTTCACATCTCTGTCCTCCCCTGTACAGTTGTTATTATTGTGAGTGCTCAGGAAGTCTCCAACCATCTAGCAGCTGTGTAATTTGAGTATAACTGTTATAGCATTTTTTCTTGTACTGTGTAGCGTGGGGTGTTGGTTCTTAGGCCTAGTAAGGTTTTTATGATTCATGTGTTTTGGGTGTCAGCCCTTATTAATAATATTTCGTATCTGTAATAATATATCTTGCATTCACTGAGTATTATCTGGTATTGTCATTTTATCAGGGCTGACGTAGATAAATTTACTCTTGCTAATTTCGTGTTAATAGAGGCTATTGCAGTTGACCATATATTTAACCTGTTTTTTGCCATTACATTATCCTTATGAGTCCTGAATGTTTTGTTGTTAGTTTGAGCATTAAACTTTAACTTGTAATTTTACCTAACTCTTTTGTTTTGAACCTGGAACTTTACGGGACAGTAGTGATTTTTAGTATTCTCACTTAAAGTGTACATTATCTTTTTCTGTTCATTAACAATGTATATAACGAAAGGTGTGTTGAGGGAAGAGGAGGGTGGTTACTAAATGAGACAGAAACTCCTGGAGGTATTACTTGTATGTCGACACCACCCCTTACAGGATGCAGTGTCGGGCAATTCATATCTAGACAGACAGACGATGAAAAACAACATTATAAAGGAATGTGTTCATCTGCAAGCAAACCAAAACTTCGGAGACAGCAAGAAATGTGCATCATTTTATCTGCAGCTCCAAAGGAAAAAAATAAAAATATGAAGCCGAAAAAAATATTGAAAGAAAAATAAAAATGATCTAAAACATTCAAGGAAGAAGAAATGTATTTGGAGGAAGAGTAAAATTAATCTGAACCTGTCATGGAAAAAAAAAAAGGGGAAGGAACGTTGAGAAAAAAATATAGCCTAACAGACTTGAGGAAAAACAAAATATAATGGCAAAATAATGAAAGTGATCCAATACATAAATAAAATGAGTTTTTAGAAAATTAAGAGTGCAGTGCGGAGGAATACTGAAGAAGCTGATATAGACCTGCACAGACAAGAGCTTATGCGGGTGAAAGGGAAAATAAAACAGAGAGAGAGAGAGAGAGAGAGAGAGAGAGGCAGCACTTGCATGTCTATACCGACTCCGAAGTTTTCCTGAGAAAATTAAACTCCACCTAATCCAAACGAAGATAGCCTACTGCCAATAGCAAATTACTCACCAATCCCAAACCCATATGGCCTCCAAGACTCGAATGCTTAAGCTACAGCGGTTACGTAATAAACCCCTCCATTTATTACCAACGAAAGATATCCCTTCAACAAAAATAGAGGCTCACATTCCCGCCTCCTCGTTAAACCTATACAGTCTTGGTTGCGAGAGGCTGCCTGTACTAGAAACTGGTGATGAAGTGAACTACGATAACTCGTGATTAGGGACATAAACATGGAGCATCCACGGTTCCCTCGAAGCTTGACAAGTTTGAGGGCACCTCCACTACATTATACTCTTTCTTAGATCTGTGGGTATAAGTCTTTTGCCTGGCGTAAAAATGTTTTCCCAAATGCATACAACAATAGAGGGGCATTCAGTGGAGCGCATCTCTCCAACGAGGGCAACGTAATTTCCAAACTACTGTTCATAATGGGTTAGGTTTCCTCATCATTAACAAGGGTTTCGCAAAAAACGTTTCCGGATCCAGAATCTGTCATTTGATCCGGATCGGACCCAAAAATTCATCGATCGTTCTTGGGACATAGACTATCTACCCCCAAATTTGGTTCTAATCTCTTTTTAGTTTTTGGGCAATCCTGCTAACAGAAAAAGAAACTAACGAACAAACAAGTAGGGGTGAAAACATACTCTCCTTGTCGGAGAGCAAAATGCGCATACTGCTACTAGGTATGCCGAGGGTTTCGAAATAAGGCAACAAAAAACACAACCCCAATACTAACAACATGTAACCTACACCATATAACTATAACAATATTTTCTGCTTCATCCACTCTCTCCACTTCACCAAACCTATTCGCAGCTCACTAACCACCCTATTAAAAATAAAATGAATGAGTAGGATGAAATAAAATGCATGTGTACGGCATTAAGAGGTAGCAAACCCTTTCGATTACTGGACAAGGTGTTGTTGCAAGAAAATTTAAGAAAAATAATGAAAAAAAATTGAAAGCTGCCACATGGCTGGTTGTACAGGTGATGTCATTAAAGTTATTACAGGTATCAGGCCTACTGTCATCATCTGAATTAGGCCTCGGCATTCAAAGTTATTCCGCTACCTTTTTGTCTCAGTGGAATGTGGCTGACATAGATTTACTTCAGAGTAATGCCGTTGCTTATGTAAGTTTTACACCAGCATAATATTTATTTCATCTTAGGGGGTACTTAGCAATCACATTTATCCAAGGAAGGATCTCTATTATTGAAGATCATGCTTTCTTCCACTAAATTAGTACGTACGGGTTTGTTATGCTGCTGTCATTGTAACATTATTTTATAGATATTTTTACCGTCAGTGTTCAGACGAACTGGCTTCAATTGTTCCTCCCCTTCACATTTTCTCCCGAAATACTCAGGCAGCTGGGAGCGCCCATGAATTCGCACTATCTCCCCTGCAGTGCAGAACCTCTGCTTATCAAAATTCATTTATCCCCAGAACTACTACTCTCTGGAATTCGCTTCCTGGGAGTTGTTTCCGACAAACATTTGATCCACTTCAGTTCAAGTCCAGTTGTTATGGGTATTTTATGAATGGAGGATGCCTTTAGGCACAAGGACTTTTTTCTTTGGTTTTCCTTCATTCATTATTAAAAAAAAAAAACTACTACAGTAGGATGACATCCTCCTTATTAAGTTCTCACTAGTCGGAGGGTTTTATTCACCCAAGAGGAGTTTTCTTATAACAAAAAGACTACTGGAGACTTCCTAGTCCTTGCTCGACCAACGTCTGTCCTAAGCTGAATATATTGTACCTCCCAAGCTGAATATACTGTATCTCCTAAGCTGAATATACTGTATTCCCGAAGCTGAATATACTGTATCTCCTAAGCTGAATATACTGTATCTCCTAAGCTGAATATACTGTATCTCCTAAGCTGAATATACTGTATCTCCTAAGCTGAATATAGCCTATTGTATCTCCTAAGCTGAATATACTGTAATGATCCAGTGGCAGAAAAATGAAAGTCAAAGCTGTCATGGAAGGTAGTGAGGTGATTAAGGTTATAATGGGTATCAGGCCGACTATCATTACCTGAACTACGCTAAGGCTTCCAAGGCGATGTGCTACCTTATTATCTCAGTGGAATGTGGCTCTCACTTTAATTCTTTCAGTTTTTGCCAGCACGAGACGATATTTTTCATCGTAAGAAGTAAACTATTTCACAGACGTCCTACTGGCTGTCACGAGTCGGCTCGTGACATCATTTGGTGGGAAACCACAAACTCTAGTGGAATCCCAGTGTTTATCGTTCAGTTTAACCGCTGCATATTCAGCCGGTCGGGAGTGTTTTTTTCACCACCAGCTCAAGTGTATTGGAGGCAGGAGGCGAATGTAGCCTTCATTCCTCAGCAGCAGCACGGTGGTGTCATCCCTACCAGTACGGGTACTCCCCCACAGTTCACTAGTACCACAGCGACAGTGAACCCCCCTCCGCAGATGGCCAATACTCCATCTCCCCAGGCAATGAGTACGACCCCTCAAGTATCAAATTCACAGGGTACCATGTTTGCCGCATCATTTATTCAGCAGCCTCGAGTGGCTAACTGCTTCCGCCACAGGCTCTCCCATAGGTGACAGTACCTTCCTTGTTCAGCCAGGGTTTGTGGGAGGCACTCCTGTGAAGGTCCTGAGAGATGACGGGTCCTCAGGTTGCTCTGTCAAGCAGAGTTTAGTTCGGCCTGAGTAGTACACAGGTCGACAGTTCCAAGCTAACCTTATAGATGGATCAGTGAGATTGTTCCCTGAGGCATGTATCCAGGTGGCATCTCCATTTTACACTGGTATGACACTCGCAGTTGTCATGCCAGAACCTTTATTTGACCTGATCATAGGCAATATTCCCGGTGCCAAGTATAGTTGTACCGAAGATGACGCTACTCAGACTTCGGCTGCAGTAACACGAGCCATGGGTGAGGCTCCAAACTGTGTCATCCCAGTGACCATTGAATCGCCGCAAGATCTGATGTGTAGCCAAATTGTTGTTCAAGAACAACATTCTGATCTGACTCTTGCTGCCGTGTGAAAGAAACAAAAGGGTAGAGTGATCAAGTATTCACGGGGAGGTCGAGCCAAGTTCCTTTGTAAACAAGGACGGCTCTACTGTGAGTCATGAACACCCGAGGGCGAGGTTCGACTGCAGTTCGTCGTTCCTGCAAAGTATCGCCAAGCAGTGTTAGAATGGGGTCATTGTTCAGCCTCAGGAGGTCACATGGGCAAAAGGAAAACCCAGGGCCGTATCCGAGCTGACTTTTTCTGGCCAGGGATGGGACGAGAGATAGATAGCTTTGTGCGTTCCTGCAGTGTGTATCAAAGTAACGCCAATCAGGGACATGACCTTCCTGTGCCGTTTGAAACCACACCTGTAATCTCTGAGTCAGTTGAAAGAGAGGGCAGTGGTAATGTGGGTGTAGACCCGATGTCTCACCTACTAACTAATGACTAACACGGGCAACTGTTGTATGATGGGTTCCGTGAGATAGGCGTTCTCAGAGATTTGAGTAATCCACGGACCAGCCTGGTTCCCAGTTGAAAGTGTAGACCTGACGTCTCACCCGTTGGCCCCACAGGACACAGTATGTCCAGGGCCTGTACATACATAATTATGTATACCATAAGTTAAGGAGGAAGTTTGAGAACCCTGCAGAGACAGTCCGAGGCTGTGTATGAATTACCTTGTGGAACGTCTCGAGCTGTGGGCCTCTCAGAGGATTCCTGGAGAATGCACATTATCCACATGAGTGTTCACACCCATGGTGGGTGTTAAAATGTGACCTGCCCGAGATTGCATAGGGATTCTCAGCTCCCTGTTATTAGTTGTAAGTGTAGAGTTAGGTTAACTAGTAAACTGCCGGTTCTAAGAGATTTGAGTAATTCAAGAACTGGCACGTTTCCTGGTTAATAATGTTAGGTTAACTAGTAAACCGCCCATTCTAAGAGATTTGAGCAATTCAAGAACTGGCACGTTTCTTAGTTAATAAGTGTTAACCAGTAAACTATAAGGGTTCTAAGCAATTTGTGAATTCAAGAATTACGTTTCTTGGTTAATAATGACATAAGTACTGATTGCTAGGCAGAGAGAGAGAAATGACATTTTTGATGCTCCACCTTGATTCCTTTTGCAGGTGCAGCTGGTGGGTGCAGCATTGCCATGCAGATCAGCTGGTCATCCCTGTCGCATGCTGCCGCCCCTTCTCTTCTGCCTCATCATCATTATTTACTATAAATTTGCATTACATAATTTTACACGTAGGTACAGTTACACCACAACTGTCACACCTACACTGTGTATTACATACATTACGCTACATAACAATTAGTTGTTAATGTAAATGTAGCGAACTTTTCGCTCAGTTTGACCTGAGTACAGGATTTTTCACTGTCGTCACGGAGTTTTTCCCTCAAGTTTGGTTCTATTAACGCAAAAATGAGGTTTTTTTGCTTACTGGCGACTATGACTTTCTCCTGTAGCAGGATAGCACACACACACCACAGTGTGAATCTTGTGTGACTGAGTTAGGATTTATATGTATGTATATCGGAATTTTTTTCCTGGAAAAAATTTTCAACTTTTGATGGGGCGTAATGTCACGAGTCGGCTCGTGACATCATTTGGTGGGAGGCCGCGAACTCTAGTGGAATCCCAGTGTTTATCGTTCAGTTTGACCGCTGCGTATTCAGCCGGTCGGGAGTGTTTTTTCAGGCAACTTTTCAGTGTGTCATGAATGATCGTCTTTGTGCAAGACATTAGCACTTCCGCTGAGCGATTTATTGTGGGCGTGTTTCGCTCATTCTAGCCGTTAGTAATGCAGCTGGACATTTGCCTCTTTCCCACGATTCGAAGTTAGTCGAGGTTTGAGCGCCACGAAAGCAGGTTGGGCCAGAGCGTGTAGTGCCGCCGTTCCTGTATTTCCACATAGTGTGATAGACGAGAGACAGCGAGTGCAGTGTCCTTCCAGTAACGACGCCCAGTCATCCGCTTAGTCCAATCTTTGACCAGTATTTCTTTTCGTATTTTCCTAGGTTTAAGAGTTAAGCTTCTGAGTGAGCAAGTGAGTGCAATCTCATTATTTTGAATTCATCTTGAGACTCATGTAACATTAATTTATTTTATTGTAATCAATAAATTAATGGTTCATTTTCTTTGAGCTTAATATAATGTAAATTTGTGTTTCATTTCTCCATTGAGCTTATTTCACTTAGCTCCTAGCTTGCATAAATGCTTTGCTATTCATAACTGGTACTTAGGCCAGTCTTGTTGTATTAAGCTTAGAATCCGTTGTGCCATCTAGGAGTTAATGCATCAGCAAGAACCTGATATCATTAATAGTATTACTTATTGATTGTCAAGGGTGAAGTCACTTTCTCCAGAGGCTAACAGTACTAACAACAGCAATTGTGAGGAATTAGTCTCTGCTGTGTACTGTTGAGAAAGTTTATAAATTCTCGTTCTTAGAGAATCGGCGAAGCAAGTCAGAATAAAGTAATCATTGCTTGATTTTTAGCAAGACAATTCATTGTCCTGCTCTCAGTATTATTGAAAATTATCCTTTTAATAGTGCAATTTATTTTAAAAACCCCGTGACAATTGAGATTTTTTTCCGAGAAAGATGTCAATAATCAAGAGTAAAGAATATAGGCACAGGTTAGTGGTGACCAGTTTTTATCTAATTAAACTGGTAAAGAAAGAAAAACAAACAACTGACTGTGAAAAACATTATGTAAATTAATAAAAATGAATCAATAATCACCAGTAAGGTAGTGCCTATAGACTTTAATAATAAATGCCTAAGTATGAACGAGTGAGTATTATCTCGTGAATAGCTTTCGAGCTAGGAGTTAATATCCTGGAATGAGGTCTCCAATTGTCACGGGGTTTTTAAAATAAATTGCACTATTAAAAGGATAATTTTCAATAATACTGAGAGCAGGACAATGAATTATCTTGCTAAAAATCAAGCAATGATTACTTTATGCTGATTTGCATCGCCGATTCTCTAAGAACGAGAATTTATAAACTTTCTCAACAGCACACAGCAGAGACTAATTCCTCACAATTGCTGTTGTTAGTACTGTTAGCCTCTGGAGAAAGTGACTTCACCCTTGACAATCAATAAGTAATACTATTAATGATATAAGGTTCTTGCTAATGCATTAACTCCTAGATGGCACAACGGATTCTAAGCTTAATACAACAAGACTGGCCTAAGTACCAGTTATGAATAGCAAATCGTTTATGCAAGCTAGGAGCTAAGTAAAATAAGCTCAATGGAGAAATGAAACAAGAGTTTACATTACATTAAGCTCAAAAAAAAAAGAACCGTTAATTTATTGATTACAATAAAATAAATTAACGTTACATGAGTCTCAAGATGAATTCAAAATAATGAGATCGCACTCACTCGCTCACTCAGAAGCTAAACTCTTAAACCTAGGAAAGTACGAAAAGAAATACTTGTCAAAGATTGGACTAAGCGGATGGCTGGGCGTCGTTACTGGAAGGACACTGCACTCGCTGTCTCTCGTCTATCACACTATGTGGAAATACAGGAACGGCGGCACTACACACTCTGGCCCAACCTGCTTTCGTGGAGCTCAAACCTCGACTAACTTCGAATCGTGGGAAAGAGGCAAATGTCCAGCTGCATTACTAACGGCTAGAATGAGCGAAACACGCCCACAATAAATCGCTCGGCGGAAGTGCTAATGTCTCGCACAAAGACGATCATTTATGACACATTGAAAAATTGCCTGAAAAAAACACTCCCGACCGGCTGAATACGCAGCGGTTAAACTGAACGATAAACACTGGGATTCCACTAGAGTTCGCGGTTTCCCACCAAATGATGTCACGAGCCGACTCGTGACACTGGCATCACATTTTGGGCACAGGGAAGTCTACTGTATTAATTCTTGTACATATACCAACTATTTCATTCATTGTCTTTATTCTTGTTATCAGGCTACTCATCACTTGTAATACACTTCGGCATTCATAAATACTCGTTTAACTTATTATATTGAGGAAATGTGCTTATTATTTCAATAATGTCATACGATTTTAATTTACGTTTGTGTGGCCCAGTATGCACAGTAACACTAACAGTTTAGGGTAAAATAATTCTTTGTTTTCTTCAATATCCATGGAGTGCGAAAAGTTTCCAAACTGAATAGTTATGTGTCAATGCTAAAAAGGAAAAAAAAATCAGGAGAAAGGCTATATATTATCGGCAAGTTTAAGAACTTTCTAAGAAAACCCTAAGGAGCCAAGATGCTTCCTCAAACTCTTTGCCAAACAAACTGACAAAAAAGGAAATTTTAAAAAAATCGGCAAAGTAGAACTGTTACCGAAACAAAGGAGTTTACAGAGTGGTGGTGAGGGTGGCTGAAGACCCGGGCTGCTTGTGTCAGTCTATTGTTGTGGCGCAGTGAGTGTGAGTGGCAGGAGTTTGGTCAACACTTGGACTGTTCCCGTCAACTTGGGGAACCTTCTGCCACTTTTTACTTAATTCTTTCCAGCCCAGTTCGACGTTTTCTTTTATGCTAAAAAATAAGGTACCTAAGGCTGAAATCATGCAAAACATCTCCCTTTAAAGACTGTTAAACAAAATAGAAGCAAAATCAATATACGTTTATTTCGAGATGGCTGGGCACACTACACTTGAAAGACAGGAGATCAGGGAAAGGCAGAACAGAAGCTGACATTTCCAGGAACGACCATTTGCCTAAATGAAGGACTGGAGCATCGGCCAACTCTTTCAATAGAGTTGAACCAAGCGGTGAAACTGTATAGGTAAATGTGGAACGTTTTTCAATTTTAGGAAGTAATGCAAGTACAATTAGAAGTAAAGATGCAGAAATAGAACGCAGGTGAAAAATCAGCACCTGTAGCTTGTGTCAGACTTGTGTTACGTTGATGCGAGTGGTAGTGAATGTGGCGTGTGCTTAGTTTGGTTAGCACTTGGCCCACTTTTCTCTGCACTTGGCTACATGCATGGCATTTACACACAACTACGCCAATTAAGAACACATTGCTGTCCCACTACTGTTTGCTTTATTCTTGCCCTTGATGATTCCCCGAATGAAAGACAGACCGGCGTCGAGAATCCTTCTGTTTCCTGCAGCATGAAATACAGGATGAAGAGCTTTCAGTAGTTTATATCCAATTTCAGCAGAAAAGATTCAATTGTCTGTGTTTTCACTTACAACCATACACACCTAAATGTGTCATCTAATATACTATAGCACTAGCCGTGTGTGTGTGTGTGTGTGTGTGTGTGTGTGTGTGCGTATTTTGGGCAGCCGAAACTACACATTCAAATTGCACTAAAAGTGGCACAGAAATCGCAAAAAATTCGCTGATGTGAAAAAACTTGGACCCATCACGATTGAAAAACTTCTATATTTAAATTTAATGAGCGATCACATTTTTACCAAAAAAACGCCGCTCCTGGCGCCCGGCATAGGATCTCCATAGAATTTTTTGCCCACAAGTACAACTAATATATTTAGGACTTGCGTTCGGACAACTTGGGTTCCATTCCAGAAGCTGCAAATAACATGATCAATTGGTTAGCTGCAAAAAATCTAAGTGACAACGTTAGACTAGAACAGCACATAATCGCGAGAGCCCTCCGGAGCAAGTGCCAGGAGCCCGAAGGGCCCACGAGCACTTGTAATATTGCCATATAACGTAGGGGTCACAGAACATTTTTTATTGACTACATAGTGCACTGAAGGGAGATCGAAAATGAAGTGGGCAGATAAGGTGCGAGGAAGGCAAGGTGGTGTGACGCTGGAAGCGGGGGTTGTTACTAAAAAGAAGCAGAAGCATCTGGAGGTGTTTATGTCAACGCCACCTCTTACAGGATGCGGCGTCTGGGCAGATAGACAGTGAACAACAAAGCTAGGGGAATATGTTCAGCTGCAGACAAACCCAAACTTCACAGACAGCAAGAAATACAGTTGTAACCCTATTTATCATTTTTATCTGTTCTTCCACAAAAGAAAAAAACTGAAACTGACAATAAATAAATTATGAATAGAAAACATTGAAACTTCAGCAACAACAACAACAACAACAAAAAGCAGGTATTCAAAGGAAGGAGGAAGTTATATGGGGCTGTCAAGGAAGAAAACATTAAGCGGAAAGTGAAGAGAAAATCATGGCCCGTCTGACGTGAAGAAAATATTATAATGGTGGAAAAATGATGAAAACGACACAAAACATTAAAAAAAAATTATGAACTCTGAAACAAGATTAAGAAGGAATTGTGGAGGAAAATTTAAGAGACTGGTACAGATCCACAAATGTCTAAAGCATATGAGAGCGATGGGGAAAATAATTAAAAGGTTTTTGGAGAGAGAGAGAGAGAGAGAGAGAGAGAGAGAGAGAGAGGGGGGGGGGCGAGATATATAACTTAGAAAACAGAAATGAGACGCAAAAGTGAGTTACAGCAGATATCAGGCGTAAATGAAGAAGCATATAATGAGTACTGTTTTTCAGGGTAAATAGTGCAGCATGTGAATATTAAAGAGGTGCAGTCAGAATTCCTCCTCTTAATAATACGAGTACCGTAAAGCCTAATTACATATTTTAAGTAATATTCAAGACAATTGAATGACTGGAATATCGTCTCTTTAGTTCAGTACTGCATAGTTGTAAAAATATGTTGACCGGTTGAATGGCCAGTAACTGAGAGGTTCTGGATTAGATTCCCGAACATTCGGACATGGTCGCTTTGCTTCAGCTCATTTGCACCAACAGCTGAAATGGGAACCTGGGTTGTAAATTTGGCGGTTGTATGTCGTAGTCTGGAAGATTGAATCGTAGCAAACATAAATTATTTAATCCTTTCGCCATTCTCTCTCTCTCTCTCTCTCTCTCTCTCTCTCTCTCTCTCTCTCTCTCTCTCTCCTATGCATCAATGTACTACCGACCTGCTCATCTAGCCATATCCACTTCTACACGGACGACATTGCTCTTCACTTTTCCGTACATTTTTCGCAGCGTCCATTAGAGCAGCTGTTATAACAATCACAGAATGAAATTACGGCACACCTAATACCTGAACTGCCCATTATATTGGATTGGAGTAAAAGAAACCTTGTGGTTTTCCGTGCATCAGAAGCTTAATTCTGCCAACTCTCAACTCACCCCAACCTCCTGGAAAAATATCCTTTGATACTGTGTACCATACAGTTCAGTTCATCATCCTTCAGGATCTTTGGTCTGTTTTCCTCTTGACATTTGACATGGAAAGGTCACAATCCTTTTCTTACTTAATCAGCTTTTCTCAGATTTGATGTAAACTTCCTCCTTACTTCCTTTAGCTCTGTACAACTGATGAATTTATACAGAAGATCGTTTACCCCAGGTGTGGAACACAGCTCCCTTGTGTTGGGGTCTCACCACATACAGTTCTTAACAGGATGAAGTGAAAGACTTTTCGTCCCATCAGCCCCCCTACTCTTGCTGATTCCCTACACTCTGTCGTCGCAAGTGATGTTTTCCTCTCCCTCTACTATTTCTTTTTCAGTAGTCATTGTTGTTCTGAGTTGTATGCTTACATCACTCACCCGTTACTGTGGACTAGCAGTACCCAACTAGCAACATAACCTCACCCATTTTCCATGCAACTCTTTATTACAAAAATAAACATGTAGTATCAGTCCTTCAGGTATGCAAATGGTCAGCTGTGGCATTGTCTTCCTCACATTATATGAATATCCCTCTACCTGTGATCATTCTTTTAAGCGCAGTGTCCATGCATCTCTAAGTGCAAGGCTCTTCTTTTCAGCTTCTTTTCTTCTTTTTTTTTTTTTCCTGGAAAGGTTGAATGGGCAATTTTATATGCTTCACCTCTTGCTTCTTCCCTTCTGCGTTTACAAAAAGAACATTGTGATTTGTGTATTCAGGTCAGTACCTCATCATCTCCATCTTCTCACTTCCTCTCCTCCTCCCCCTCCTCTCCCGGCCTCTCCTCCTCCTCCCCCTCCTCTCCCTTCCTCTCCTCCTCCCCCTCCTCTCCCTTCCTC
Organism: Coenobita brevimanus; assembly: GCF_032717465.1. NCBI lineage: Eukaryota > Metazoa > Arthropoda > Malacostraca > Decapoda > Coenobitidae > Coenobita > Coenobita brevimanus. The sequence goes on along the minus strand of NC_137067.1, from coordinate 19,793,569 downwards.
TCCTCCTCCCCCTCCTCTCCCTTCCTCTCCTCCTTCTCCTCCTCCTCAAGGCTGGAGAATGTCTCATCAACTAAGCGACCAGGTTCATCCACTGGCAGGGCCTAATTAGGACCCGAATTGTGGCCAGTCTTTCGGCTTCACAGTAACATCCAACTAACATTCTGCTGCAACTCCAGCCAATTCTCATTAGGCCAGGATTTAGCCCAGTTATTATGCGAGTATGACAGCGGGAAAAAAAGATTGTATGAAAGGAATATAAACGAGGGAATTTATGAGGCTCATTGATATTCAGAGGGCATCCCCACTCCCATGGGTCCGTGTTTATCAAGGATCTTAACCAGTTTTTGAAAACAGGTAGCTCTCCATAGTAATATACTGTTATTAGAAATCGTTTTGCTTTTATTATTTTTCACCTTCGTCTAATTGTGGCTGTATAATGCATGGTAGTCGTATACGTGTAAATGAAGGTATACTGTAAATAAGCAACCTTATAGGCAACTTAACGTCAAGAATGCCTGTAAATACGTCACCGGATGCGTGTGCCAGGTAAGCAGCATCAGTGTACGCTGTGTGGCTGCATTCATTACACTGGCTGGGAATCTGGGGCTGACTAATGTAAAATTAGTATTAAATTCATTGGGTCATTTTGGTAATTTGTACTCTGGTAATTAAGCTGGTTCCCCCTGGCGGCTCAAAACCAACCATCCTATAACATCTTGGCGTCTGTATCTTTATTATTCCCTCTGCTTCCTTGGCTTGTCTCTTCCTTTACTGCTCCTGTGTCTGTATCTTTATTATTCCCTCTGCTTCCTTGGCTTGTCTCTTCCTTTACTGCTCCTGTGTCTGTATCTTTATTATTCCCTCTGCTTCCTTGGCTTGTCTCTTCCTTTACTGCTCCTGTGTCTGTATCTTTATTATTCCCTCTGCTTCCTTGGCTTGTCTCTTCCTTTACTGCTCCTGTGTCTGTATCTTTATTATTCCCTCTGCTTCCTTGGCTTGTCTCTTCCTTTACTGCTGCTGTGTCTGTATCTTTATTATTCCCTCTGCTTCCTTGGCTTGTCTCTTCCTTTACTGCTCCTGTGTCTGTATCTTTATTATTCCCTCTGCTTCCTTGGCTTGTCTCTTCCTTTACTGCTGCTGTGTCTGTATCTTTATTATTCCCTCTGCTTCCTTGGCATGTCTCCTCCTTTACTGCTCCTGTGCATCCTTTTGTCTACGTATTTTATCATTATCATTTCATTATTCATCTTCTCATCCATTCACCAACTATTTTCTCCTGGCATGTCCTCCTCATTATCTTCTCGCCTGTCCCATGCATTCTCCTGCAACGACGGTTTATTATTCCACACATATTGATTTCTCTCTCTCTCTCTCTCTCTCTCTCTCCGTCTCCGTCTCCGTCTGTCTGTCTGTCTGTCTGTCTGTCTCTCTCTCTCTCTCTCTCTCTCTCTCTCTCTCTCTCTCTCTCTCTCTCTCTCTCTCTCTCTCTCTCTCCTTCTTATGTATATTCTTAATTCCGATTCATCCCTGTCTCCTTATATACATATATATTTTCTCTCCCTCTCTTCACCTTTATTGAGTTCCTTGACTATTGGCACTTTTACTCTTCTTTCAGTTACCTTTTCTCTCACTCCCTTTCACTTCCAACCTCACTTTCCCTGCGTCTCCTCTTCGGTAATCTTTCTCTGCCCCCTCATTCAACTTTCATCCTCCCTCTGATATCCCTCCACTTCCCTGCCCTACCGAAGTTCTCTGTCTGTTTTCTTCCACTCATGTTCCATTCCCTCCATTCAGATATTCTACCTTTATACTCTCATAGCCTGCCATCCTCTCAGATAGTGTCCTTTTGCTAATCCATCGCAAATCCTTGCATGCCCATCCCTTCAAATTCCTGTTGTCTTGTCTTCCTCCTGTCATCTCTACATTCCCTCCCCTTAACCCCCCCCCCACTCCCAAAGCCCCCAGCACCCCCTACACCTGGCCTGTCAGATCAAAGCGGCAGTCTGGTGTGGCGGTAACGAAGGGGTGTGCTGGATGCCAGTTTCATACCCCCCTTCTGCCCCTCTTTCTCCCTTCCCTATCACTGCACCCCATTCCCTGCCCCCTCCCCGGCACCCCTGAAGACATTCCTTTTCCTCTCCACATTATTAAAGCCCCACCCTCTTTCACACCCATTCGAACTATCCCTCTCTTCTCCACAGGTCTCTCTCTCTCTCTCTCTCTCTCTCTCTCTCTCTCTCTCTCTCTCTCTCTCTCTCTCTCTCTCTCTCTCTCTCTCTCTCTCTCTCTCTCTCTCTCTCTCTCTCTCTCTCTCTCTCTCTCTCTCTCTCTCTCTCTCTCTCTCTCTCTCTCTCTCTCTCTCTCTCTCTCTCCACACCTCTACCGTCCCTTCTCTTTCGCACCCTGCCAACGTCCCACCTTTCCTCCACACCTGTTCCAACTCCCCCTCCCCATCTTCCACATCCTTGCCACAACACCTTTCAATACCCTTCACCTGCCCCTCCTACCCACACCAACCACTTTCCTTCTTCGCATCCGTGCCGATGAATCCTTCCCCCTACAAGTATACGCAACACCGCGGCCCATCAGTATTAAGAGTGGACGCAACACTGATTGGATGACAATATTAGCAGCTCACACATCACTGACTTAATTTCCTCTCCAGCCATGTGGATGGTGAGGGCTGATACAGTTACATCCACAACCACAGCGGTCACCGCAGCGAACACCTACGCCTGCCACTGAACCCTTCCATACTGTTATCTCTACACCTAAGCTCGCCCACAGGGGGGACTGGTGTTATGCTTTGAGCGGCGCGGACGAGCGTGTGTGTGTTAACAAAATAACTCAATTTTAATCTGATTTTAACCAGACTTGGTTGAAGATTTAAAGGTCAGCCTAGCAGTTAAATAATCCATATTAAGGTCACATCATTTGTCCCGCAGACAGAACTCCCAGCAGTTACATAGTTAAGTACCTATTTTATTCCAGCCAACGTCAGATCATTTTATACAGTATTTACAGGGTAAAAAAGTGATTTAATTGGTGCCAACAACAGATTATTGTTTTTAACCGAGAGCAGTGCAAACCGTTTAAGGCTTAACTGAGTTTAGATGTAGTGTTGGTATATGATGAAGCACCGCCACGAACACCTCGGCCTATCGTTAAGCCAGCTGGATCTCATAAATCAGGGGTCATCACCACATTTGGCCTTGGCAAAGTGCCTTTTGTGCAGGGTAAACTGGACGTCAGAAGTACCTGACTAAAGATTTAATTGGACTTAATTACTTTGAATGTGTCGTCCATCTTGTTGTGTGTGCACTCTTACAAAGAAAAAGGGCTTAATCTGCCCCCGTCTTGGCTCAGCTGTGTATTATACCTTCTTCTGTAGTCCATAATTATCATTCATGGTTTAATTTTCTTACCAGTATAACTACTTTACAGAAGAATAATGACCAGCTAATTCTGCTTTATGTTGCTTTGAACAAAATTAAAGCATTAAGAGCAAACAAGTTTTCAATTAAAGTACGTAAGTGATAGATTTTGATGAATACTAATAAGCCTTTCGTGCTGTAACCAGCATAAAGCGGTGCTGAGCCACTGACTCAAGATTGGGGGGCAAACACCTACAAGAAAGGATAACACTGAAGCACATCATTAACTTAAAAATAATGCCTTAACGTCTTTTACTGTTTTATTCTTGCCACCTTACCTCAAAGCTATTTTGTTTAAAGAAGGTCTTTCCTGTTGCATCTGAAGATGACTATATGTGTCATCAAACTTCGGAGCTCTGTCATGCATTGAGTAAAATCGACTGAATATATTATCAATAACGTAATATAAAAGAAGTCTGATTATATCAGTAATATAAAAGACGTCATTCTGCTGAAGGAACTCACCACACATTCAGGAATGAGGGACTGATTATGCAAGAATGAATATTTTTAAACAATATCATGAACGCATTACCTGTGTTGGGTTACTCTGAGCTTAGGGGAAAAAATGCCCAGCGTTTGCTGAAATTAATGTAAAGTTCCAATTTCTCGGCCAAAACGTGAAGCGTGATAGATTTTAGCGATTTTTTTTTTTCTGCGGGGGGGGGGGGTTACTCTGAGCCAGATAAATGGTCTGGCGTTATTTGAAAAACAAATGTCACAGGCATGGAGTCAAATCAGATAGGTCGTCGGACTACAGAACAGGTAGAATTATAAAGGTATTTTTTTTATACCATAACATGCTATGAAGGTATCGTAGAGGTAGTACTGTGAATGCATACACTTGTTTTCATCAGCCATGTCACCTACAACATTGTGTCTTAATCTTTTGCAGTTTGATTCCCATTTACGTTTGTTACAAAATGGTTATTATATACCCATTGCAGAACTGAAGTCTGTCAGTGTTATTTAGACTAATCTGAGAGAGAGAGAGAGAGAGAGAGAGAGAGAGAGAGAGAGAGAGAGAGAGAGAGAGAGAGAGAGAGAGAGAGAGAGTTAAAAGAATATAATGGTCAGTCTTCAACACGATAGACTTTGTACATGCCATTCATGTTGACGCCACACGATTTTCTATTTAGCTTAGGAATGATCTCGCGAATTAGAGGGTTAGAAGTTATTCTTCAGCAACCTTCCTTCAGTACCATGACGTCTCTGTTCTTGGTGGTGGTGGTGACAGTGTGTGGTGGAGATGGTGGTGGTGGTGGTGGTGGTGACAGTGTTTGGTGGAGTTGATGGTGGTGGTGACAGTGTTTGGTGGAGCTGGTGGTGGTGGTGACCGTTTGGTGGAGAGGGTGGGGATGGTGGTAGTGGCAGTGTGTGATGGTGGTAGTGATAGATGGTGGTAGTACGTGATGGTGACTGTGGTGATGATGGTTGTAATGGTGGTTGTGATGACAGAAGTGGAGGTGGTTGTTAGTGATGGTGATAGTGGTGATATTATTGATGGTTATGGTAGTGGTGCTGGCGGTAGTGGTGATTGCAGTAGAGGTGATCTTGGCCGAGTTTTAATAATGATGATATTAGTGGTGATGGTGTCAGTGATGATTGTGATGTGTCGTTGTGGTGGCCGTTGATGGTGGTGCTAGTGTGCAGTGTGATGATGGTCGCGTTGATGGTGGTGCTAGTGTGCAGGGGTGATGATGGTCGCGTTGATGATGGTGCTAGTGTGCAGTGATGATGATGTTGGTAGTGATGGTGGTAATAGTGTGTAGTGGTGATATCGATGTAACAGTGGTGGTAGTCGTGCTGATGGTGGTAGTGATGATAGCGACAATGGTGATGGTGGTGATGGTGTGTAACTGAGGTGGTCGTGGTGATGGTGGTGATATAGTGTCTAGCGGTCGTGATGGTGGTGGTATAGTTTGTAATGGTGGTGGCAGTGGTAATAGTGGTAGTGGTGATGGGGGTGATATGGGGTAGTAGTGGTGGTAGTAATGGTGGTGACAGTGTTTAGTGGTGATGATGATAGTGCTGATGATGATGGTGACGGTGCGTAATACAGGTAATGGTGGTGGTGGTAGTGATAGTGATATTGTGTACTGGTATTGGTAGTGGTGATATTTAGTAGTGATGATGGTGACTGTGTAATAGTGGTGATGGTAGTGATGATAGTGAGAATGATATTGTGTAGTGATAGCGATAATGGGGATAGTTGTAGTGATAACTAGCAAGCAGCAGAGAGTGCATACCTCCGCCAGTGCCATTGCTATAATAAAGGATCCGGAGACGGCTCCGTGGAGATATTATGTGCAATATATAGGATCCGGAGCTGCCGCAAAAATTTATCTATTTTTTTCTTTACCCATGGCCCTCTCTTCCACAGAATTGTACTGAAATTCATTGAGAACTTTTGGAGATATTGTGCGGGATACTCCGGATCCGGATCCGGCTCTGCCCCCAAATTAAATCAATTCCTTCTTGGCCCATGGCCCACCCTTCCACAAAATTTCATTTAAATTCATCGATAAGTTTTGGGGATATCGTGTGGACAAACAAATAGACATAGGTGAATACATAACCTCCTCCAACTTCGTTGGCGGAGGTAATGATGGTGACTGTGTGAAGTTGTGGTAGTGATGATGATGGTGACGGTGTGTAGTAGTGGTAGTGATGATGATGGTTATAGTAAGGATAATGGTAGTGATAATGATGGTGACGGTGTGTAGTAGTGGTAGTGATGATGATGGTGACGGTGTGTAGTAGTGGTAGTGATGATGATGGTTAATAATGGTACTGATATTGATGGTGACGGTGTGTAGTAGTGGTAGTGATGATGATGGTTATAGTAAGGATAATGGTACTGATAATGTTAGTGATGGAGTGTAGTAGTGGTAGTGATGATGATGGTGACGGAGTGTAGTAGTGGTAGTGATGGTGATGGTGATGGTGTGTAGTAGTGGTAGTGATGGTGATGGTGTGTAGTAGTGGTACTGATAATGTTGGTGACGGTGTGTAGTAGTGGTAGTGATGGTGATGGTGACGGTGTGTAGTAGTGGTAGTCATGGTGATGGTGTGTAGTGGTGGCGGTAGTGGTAATAACAGCAGTGGCGATGGTGATGGAGATGGTGGTGGCGATGGTGGTAATGATGATCATTGTGGTTATTGTTGTTTAACCCCGGTCTGTCTGGCCGGACAGACCCGTCGACAGCTGGTAAGGAACTGCTTCTTTGGGGTCGTACTACAGTAACAGTGCCGTACATGTTCTGTGTAGATGTCCGGCGCCCTCTTGCAATAGACAGAGCTTTGTCAGGGTCGGAGAGAGTGCTGGTGCTGCTGCTGCTGCTGCTGCTGCTGATGATGATGATGATGATGATGAGTGGTGGGGCATGTGTAAACAAGTATATGTTGTCAAGCTGGGTGGTACAGGTATACCGGTAAGGTTATGATGATGATGATTAATGATGATGATGATGATGATGATGATGATGATGAGTGGTGGGGCATGTGTAATGGGATATATGTTGTCAAGCTGGGTGTTACAGGTATGCCGGTAAAGTGGTGATGATGATGATGATATATACTTCTCCACCCCACCCCACCATCTCATCCTCGGCCTCCCCCTCCCTCTCCCCCCCCCTCTCCATCTCACTCACATACACTTTCCATCAGAGTCTCACCCTCCATCCTCTCCACATGGCCAAACCACTTCAGGGTGTTCCTCCTAACGCTCGCTATCACATCCACATCCACACCACAACGCTCCTTTATATCCTCATTTGTCAGCCTCTTTCTCCATGTGACTCCACAGGCTCCTTTTAAATAATTCATTTCCACTGCTCTCACTCTTGGCTTCTGTCCTTCCAACAACGTCCAAGCTTCACTTCCATACGTTAGAGTTGGTATCACAATACTGTCATGTAGTAACTTTTTCACTTCCATGCCCACTTCCCTGTTTCTTACCACTGCTTTCATGGAACCAGCAACCTTTCTTTCTTGTCGTACCCTTTCAAGCACTTCACCCTCCAAACCTCCATCCTTACTCACCACACTACACAAGTACTTAAACGTACTCACATTTTCCATTTCCTCACCATCCAACCTCACTGTACATTCACTGACTTCACCTGTCTCAAAGACCATCACTTTACTCTTCCCTACATTCACCTTGACATCTGTTAGATGATATTATTCAGCTTAAGAATGGCTTTCAACCTTTGAAGACAGAAGGAGTAATACGTAAACCATCCAAGACATAACATTCGTGAGTTTTACCTCTTGTTCGATTTGAGAACTAAATTCATCGTAGGACTGGCGTCCCATTCTCAAAGTATTAATCAGTTATTTAGGACATGAGCTAACCATTTCGTTCTTGCTACCACCTGATGGTTTCAAAGCTAATAGTTAAGTGACGAAAGGCCATGTTTGAGCTGAATCTAATGTCTGGTGGTAGCAAGAATGATAAAGTTAATATTTCTATCTTAGATAGAAGGCCTGGGAGCATTTTGATGCTATTTTTCAACCAACATTGGGTAACGCAGAGTGTGTGTTTTATTTTACCAACGAAAGATGCCTTAGTTACTATATTCTCGCAACGAACACACTATTTTTTTCACACTTTCATTTCATTTCCTGATTGAGGGTTGAACTAACGCCCTGAGTAACGGGGTGCATTTTCAGTTTAAGCTGTTTGTGAGAGAATGGTGGTAGTGTGTGAAGCTTATGTTGCCTGGAAAGTAAGTTAGTCAAGAGCAGTATTCTTCTTCACCTCTCGCGGTGCTGGGAATAATACAGGCTGAACAGCTTAAGCCGAAGTTATGCTAAAGTGATGGTAACCACACCGTTACTGTTTTATTCCTCCTATCACTCTGACGTATTTATTCAGTTTGACAGTCGCGTGTTGCCGCATATGAATTAAACAGAAGTAACAGTAGCAAGGAAAGCTAAATTAAAAGCAAACACGTGATGTCATTTTTATTCCTGCTGCCGTCAAAAGTGTTAACAGCAAAGAAATCAATATTAAGGGTGTGTATATGATGGCATCGTTATTCAAGCTATCCATCCAACTGGACTCTAAGTGGCTTAAAAAGTACATTTACATCTCTGGGCCGTGTTTGTTAACGTGCTTGGTATGCCTTTCCCAGATAATCCTCCCTGACTAATCACCACGATAGCTTATCTCCTGGGGTTCACACACTCACGCTCCCTCACACGATTTCTCACTCTCATCGGTTTGGCACTGGTTTACTCATATGCTAATTACTCCCTGTCCAATCCTGCTTTCTTACTGCTGTCTATGCTAACTTCAGGGTTCAGTGCCTTTGAAGAAGTACATAGACAGCTTACATCTAGACTAGACATTACATTAGATGAATAGAAAGCAAGCATTTAATGGAGACTAGTTTTGTGTATCTTTGTATCAAGAGAGCGGTGTACCCAGATAATTATCAAGCCTACCAGACCCATGCATTAGGCAATGATTATATACAGTGGTAGGAGAGAGCAGTGTGGGTCTGTGTGCCACTGGGTATACAGTTCTGTAGGCTGATTCAATAGAACTGGAAACAGTTCTATAGGTAGCGAGCGTCTTTGGAGTGACCACTATATGTGAACTGGTATGTAGGTGTCAGCTTTCAGTTTGTTCATTAGACTGCCATCTTTTCTTTGGGGATACAAGGTTCAGGGTACTTTGCGTGTCACAAAACTCCATTTCTGGGTCAGAGAACCAAAAGATTAAACCTACGACAGACTTAAGGTTATTGACTCCATAGAAGCTGGCTCTGCTCGATGATGTATTTGTAATGGCGAAGTGCAGGTGGCCCTGCAGTGAGTCTGGACAAGAGTAAGAGTCCTTTCCACCTATGTCTGATGGAGAATTGTTAGATGAACTGTGGCTTTAAGGTATGTCACAATAATAATCAATCCTATTTAGTAGTGTCTTGTGGACACAGGTGAGCAGTGACTACGATAAGGAATTCAGATCTTGTCTAAATGTTCTGCTTGTGCCCCGTTTGCCTCCGAATTTAGTCCATCTTGACTCTGTACGCGAGGCGTCGTGCGTACTAGAGGACACTTTCAAATTTTAAATAATGGGATCCTATGGGGGAACAGCCCAGGTGTGTTACCATGTGTCGCCAATATGACTGGACTCTCGTCGTCACTGCTGGGCTCATTGCTGCCTAAACTGTTCAATAGAGTTGCTGTCCTCAGAGGTCAGGTAGTTGAAACATGAGCTGATTTGGTCCCTTGTAGTGTACAACACATTTTCATAGACTTGGCCTGTTCGTAAACTAAGAGAAAGTAAGCAGGGATGATTATTAGAATCTGAGAAGTGGAAGGTCGTGGTTTGTCATAGTTCTTCCTTGTAACTTAGCCTCGCGTAAATCCTGGGGAATGTCTGCTGGTGCCCGGGACGTTCTCTTAAAGTCACGGGTGCCACGCTTGTTCTGACTGTTGTGAGTCTGATCTCACTGTCATACATAATATCACCCTTTCAGAGTAATCGCATCCTCTCCTACTAATCTGCCACTCATACCCAGGATACTCTCACATTAAAATCATTTGCATCCTACTCTCACTCTCATACTAATTATTAATGACTTATTTCTCATTTCCATGGTGATCTCACTCATAATAGTTTCACTTACAGATCTCATTCTCATGCTAATCTCACTCATTCTAACTCTAGTCTCATTCATACAAATACTCACGTTCATATTTCCAGACATTTTCCAAATCCTTCAGCCTTCTTACACCTACCCGTACACCTTCCAACGCATCTTCACACCATTCAGCTTACTCACTAACATTCATTCTTACGAAACCGGAACATCAAAGATTACTCAGTGTTCATCCATGAACAGTTTTTCTCACATATTCCACCCCTCAGCCTCCCTACATCCTCTAACTCTCGTTTCCGCTATTTCCATACTCTTCCAAACAATCAACCTCACTTTAAGCACCACTTCTTCCTCTCATACCTCCACACTTCCTCATTTTTCACTCTTCCAACACCCTATCACGCTTGTCCTACACTTCCTCACTCTCGTATTTCCTACGTTCTCCCAAAACATATGTCACTCTTAACATATCTTTTTCTCACTTCCTCACTCTACATTTTCCACTATCCCAGTACATTTTCCCACACTTGCCACACCTTTTTACCCTTACTGTTTGTCTCATTTCCCACACTTTCCCACTACCCTTTCCCACCTTCTCACTTCTTTTTTTTTTACCTCACTTCCCAACCTTGTTTCACTTTTTCACACTTTATCAGTCTCTTCCTCATTTTCTTACTTTTCCAACACTCCTGTCTCACTTTTCTTCACGTGTTTCAAACCTGCTAACACTTCCTCACGCCGGCCCACTCACACACTGACGCATCTTGCCACTCCTTCATCGTAAATCGCGTATGCAAATTAACCACATCCCCCCTCCCTGTCTCGCTTTAAAGGTCCCCACCAAATTGCGTCCTTTGGTTTCTCGCACGATTTTCTAACATTTTTTCTTTTCTTTAGCTGTATTTTCGAGGACATGAATATTTACTGTACGTGTCCTATTTCATTGTGCATATTGTTTGGTAAGAATTTTTCTCTCTGACGTGGAAAGTATGTTTTCACCCCTGTTTATTTGTTTGCTTGTTAGTTTGTTTGTCTGATAGCAGGATTTCTCAAAAACTAAAAGAAAGCTTTGGACTTAATTTGGTGGGTAGATAGCTTATGTTTCAGGGAACAACCAGTTAACTTTTGGGACCGATCCGGATCGTATTACAGAGTCTGAATCCGGAAAACACTTTGCAAAACCCTAATCAGTGATGAAAAAAACCTAACCCATTATGAAGAGTGATTTGGAAATTACGTTGCCCTTGTTGGAGAGATGCGCTTCACTGGGTACCCCTCTAGTTTTGTGCCTTTCTTCTCCTTTTTCCAGATCCTGCTTCACCCATCTTTTACTGGCGATGGTCATGATTAGGATGATTTTTGTCGTATTTTCGTTGACTTTGGAAATTTCTTGGAATATATTATTATTATTAATATTTTTTGATTTATTGCATATTATTCTCATTCTAATCTTACCTATTTTGTCTTCTCTTGTATCGTCCCATCATTTCATGTTCATTTAATCTTTTGTCCATATCAAAAATACACACACAACACTTTAGTCACTATCTTACTCCAGTGTTGGTCTTTTTTCACCCATATTCTCTTCAACAGTTTCCTCGCAGTTTCCTCTTTCATTCCTCCTCCATCATCGTTCATCCTCTCATTCACCGTTCATTTCGACACACACATTCCCCTTTCATATACTCTTCTCACCTTCTCTACTATTATTCTTGCCCGTTCCATCCTCTGCCTATCATCCCCTCCTTGCACAACGCTTTGAACCCCATAACCTTTCACACTGGCTCACCTTTCACACGTTCAAACATCCTCTGCAACCTCATCACCTGTCACACCTTACACCTCATTTCCCCTCCCACACATCTGTCATAACAACGGCACATTTCCTCTTACATACATATTTTAAACTTGTGATATTTTACTATACACCTGCCACACATTTCAGCTTATTTCCTTTCCCACACATAGGAATCCTCGATATTTGGTTATGCACTTATTACATCCAATATTTCACTTTGCCATATATACAGTTGTTTTATCTTCTCATTTCCATTAACAGATCTAACATGCAACACTGTCTCATTTCCTCTCACTCATTCATGAACCTGTGATATTTTGCTATGCATCTGTCACACGTTTAATCCCATTTCTTCTCTCAACCACTTATCGTAACAATGACTCACTTCCTGTCATGTACCTTTTAAACTTAGACATTATGATATACATTTGGTTTATCTAACACCCCATTTCCTGGTACACACACACACACACACACACACACACACACACACACACACACACACACACGTAAGTTTCTGCACGCAATTATTTGCTCTCCCACTTTCCCATACTTATTCAGGCATTTTTAGCTCAAACACACTCTTGCACGTCACTTGAAATTTTTATATAAATACCACACGACTCTCTCTCTCTCTCTCTCTCTCTCTCTCTGCATGCGTGTCTGTGTGCGTGTGTGTGTGTGTGTGTGTGTGTGTGTGTGTGTGTGTGTGTGAAGTAATTAGGCCACAGAAATGCTCATATCCGTCTTCATTCTGACTTACACCACGTTTTTTTTTTTTAGAGATTATTTTTCCTCTTGCCAGTGTATCATTAATAAGTGATCTTGACTACACATTGATTAGCATTAGGAAATGGCCATCATATTTTGTTCCGTTGACTTTTTTTTTTTTCCTCTAATGGTACAGTACTCGAGTCGGTGTAAGCAACAGTTAAAATGTCCCAGGTGTTTCTCTGTTATGCAGAATGCTGCGTGAGTTTTAGATTAGTGTCCTGGCTTTACTTGTTCTGGAGTAAGGTAGCCTAGCCTCAGGTCCTTATGTTCTAAATGACTTAATATGAGAGTGGTTATTAGCATTTCCATAAACCTTATTTTATTTACTCCTGGCGCACAGTTTTCTTACACACATTAATCTTCAGTTATGTCATAACCCCTGTTTGTATAATACACATTTTCTCATCTTCGCAGTTTTTGCCTTCCTAAATTCTCCATCCTACTCAGCAAGCAAAATAAACTGTTTAATATTGTGTTGTACGTCTTGATTTGCTCGACTTGGATTCGAGGCCGGAGAGTAATTGTGAATTATTAGAATCTCCTCCTCCCTCCTCCTTCCTCTGCTCAGACTGTCGCTCTTTAAACTCGCAATCATTCCTAATAACAAGTGCATATATTCCCAGAGCTATCAAAGACTAGTTTCTTCTCATTCAATGTGCCAAGTCGGCCGCATATTAAGATTTTAACAACAACCTCGGCTATCCACATATTACCAGCACTTAAGGACAGTTTCATTGTCCTCCACAGTTACTTCCTTCATAAGCCCTCCAGCTTACTCGTGCACATAACTGAATCAGGTATTTGCTCAAAAAGAAAAAAATAATAATTATAGGGGAGTTACGATTATGGCAAGAGATTAAAGCGCAGACGGTGAAACAGAAGATAGTATTATTGGACAGTGGTATGGTGTATGCTTAATCGATTTTTACTGATAGGCGTTGGCTTGTGAGAGTTCCACCCTACACATACAGCAGCAGTCAGTGTGGCTCGAACCCACTTTAGAGCGTTATGCCCAAGCGTGAGGCCTGTGCCCAACCAAAGGAGCCTCTTAACTAAGCCACTCACCAGTCCTCCCAAACACCCCATCAGCGACCATTCAGGACCTGAGTGCTAGTTCATCCGTCTGTTACAGCGACCATTTTTGTTCTTGATGGCATAGGAATCTTCGTAGCTCCTCTTCCTTTGCCATTTATTTTGAATACTGCACTTATTTATAATCTTGCATGTTATTTATGCACTGTTCTCTCCCACAAGGAAAGTATGTTTAATAATGCTTTAGTTTGCCACAACGGATAAATATACCAGAATTATAAGTGTACAGTGCAGAGTATATAAATGAGGAAAGTTGTTACAAAAACTCCAAAGTCGTGGATAATATGGCCTTCAACGCCACGATATTTATCCACTCCAGAACTTGTCCCAGTTTACATTTACTACTTGGCATTTTCGAGGTAGTCATCACACTCTCTTCTCATTCACTGTAACCCTTGTTTTCCCTCCTTATTTAACCCCTTCAGCTCGAATACTTAATTTGTATCTTGTTCTTACTCCTTTATTGAGCAAATGGCAGACTTTTCGAACTAATGGCTATACATAGTTTTCATTAACCCCTGCTCAGCTTGGAGACTCTTCCTGCACTAAATAGAATCGTCTAAAAGCAGAAAAATGAAAAAAATACAGTACGCCATAAACCCTTTAATATGACGACGTATTTTATATTCATACCGTCTATTTAATATAGCCTTTTGGAAACTTGTAACAGGAATGAACCAGACGTCATGGTCTTAGGTATTAAATAACCCGTTCAAGCACAGGACATGATTATCTTCTCGCTACAAGACGATTACATTTATCTCTGGGGAAATCTCCTGCAGTGAAGAGGTTAGACGCGATCTCCATTAAACTCCTCCTCTGTACAGTCTCCCCCAAAGGTAAATAAAACCGCCAGGTATTAGCAAAACTAGACAATAAAAGACGGGACTAAAGGGTTACGTATACTTCCCCAATCTTCATCCAGGCTTGCTATGAAACTCCTGCCAGCTCCTTTATTGTTTCAATGTTTACATGTAAAACTATTTCATTATACAAAGTTTTTAACCATAATGTGTACTTAACCCCTTCAACCTGAAGACTTATTTTTACTGTAATGTAATATTGCCTCTAAAGGATTTTATTCACCCATGGAAAGGATCTTTTGATGAAGAGATTAATGGACTCCAATATATATGTAACACCACCTCCTTGAAAAGTCTAATCTTATCGAAATAAAATTGTACTGTATGTTCCCTTAAGTACCAATGCATATTTGTAGTTAAGAGATTAACTTCTTCAGCACGTGACGCGTCTTATATTTCATTCTTCCTAACTCCAAACGATATTCAATCAAGGTAGAAACTCTTATGAAAGGGTTAATGAACACTGTCTGTCTCCTCCTGTCCGAAAAATCTGACCAGAGTGCAGGCATAAATCGTCTGAAGAAACCAACAGTAAAGGTAAACAGATAAAAAACAAGTATATTTCCACCACGGGTCTACTAAGCGTTCTTTCTGTAAAAATATTTCAGCGAATAAAGAATGGTAAATTGTTGGCCACTTAAACCCCAACGTATGCTTAAGATTCCAAGGCAGCGTTCTTACACGTAATTTTTGCAGTGCCACATGCAACTCCTTTACTTTCTACACTTTAAAAAATACACAGGATTTTTTTTTTTCATCATTTTTAAGAGACCTAACAAAGTTGGTCCTCCCTCACAACTGGGTAATACAAAAGAAATACTGACACATTTTCTTTATTAACCAGCATCGTTCTTTTACCTGCAGACTCATTAACACCTTCACTGTGAGAACGTCTTTTGTTTTGTCCTTGCTACATTCAGTTTTATTTAGTTTTGGAAAACCTCTTACACTAAAGGGTCTGAAGGTTTCTTTTTAACCCGTCTAGTTTGAAAACTCTTTCTTAAGCTGAATAAACTGAAAAAACTGCCAGAGAATTCAAAAAGTTGTGTCACAGTTGTGGTCACTTTTGCTGGTGTCTGAGGATGCCTGCATCTGGCTCAGCAGGCGTTCTGTGCCAGGTGATGTAAGTGACAGTAAGAACTAATTCTGAGATACCTGTAGAATATGAGATATGTTTTCATCATCATCATCATCATCCGGACCTTCTTTCCCACCCTAGGGCAGGATGAAGAGTAGCAATGTCCAGACAGCCCAAATCTGCCCAAATCAATGGGCCCCGCTTCCATTCACTCATCATTCAAGCCCCCGGAATCCTGGCTCTATCGGATAGGCCAAAAACATTCACCACGTTCTGTAGCTTTACCTTTGTATATCGATAGAGGGACAAGTTGATATACTGTACTGTACAAACAAACGGACAAGTATAAAACGATATTGGAATTTGTTGCTTTCTTAGATCATGCATTTTGTCTGAAATTAATATTTTTTATGCAATGAAGAAGAAACCAAAGGCCAGGAGCCCCGCAAATTGTTCACTCAATGAAAAACAAAAACAAGTCAACAGAGAGCCAAATTCAAGACCAATTTCACTTCGAGATGCCTGGACACGCTGTGTTTGAAAGACTGGAGATCACAGGCAGTAGGAAATACAAAAAGAGACAGTTCCAGTTGCATACATGAAAGACTGGGAGCAACGGCTAACTCTTTCATTACAGAGTTGGATTGAAAAGGGACGAGTTTGTTGCCAGGCGGGTGCTACACACCAGCCGTAGTGGTGGAGGAATGCAAGCAGACAGTTCAGAGGAGCAGAGACCATTGAAATAGCAATAGAAAAAGAGATAAAGATTCAACAGTGCGACGAAGAGACAGGTTGAAGGGAGCCAGTAAGAGGAGAGTTAATGAGACGAAAAGCCTTTGACCTCCACCTTTTTGAGAAAGAGCTATATGTGGGAAGCCTCCCCACAGGAGTGAGAGTTGTACTCTACACAGGGGAGAATAAAACCCGTGTATAAAGTCAATAACTGGCAGGATTAAGGAAGTCATGGAGTCGGCTTATTCACCATTTGATGTTTTACTGTTCTTTCAGCTGTCGTCAGCTGAAGTGGGAGCATTTATTCCAGTCATCTCATTACTCTTCAGAAGCGAATACAAACAGTGACAGAGTAAAACTCTCTAGTGTTCATATGTCAGATCACTATGGAAGGTGAGAAGAGGAGCTGTAACATTATTTACCTTAAGTATTACTGTAATCAAGATAATCCAGCGTGGATAGCTTCAGTAAAGCAACCCAACACCCAACTGTCCTAATATCTAGTTATATACCAGTGATCAGCGTTTTTGCTTGTAAGATCAGCCAGTACGCTGATGACTCTCAATTATGACAGTCACGGCTTCAGGCACTTAAAATATGTTTTGTTTCACAATATCAGTTTATTGGAAAGTCATTGATAACATTAACCCCATGCATCTGGTGATGTACTGTTAACATGATTTTGATATGCCCAATTGATTTTATTCAAACTGGGAAAGGTCTAGTACTGAAGGGGACAGTGAAGGATGTATTAAATACCTATAGTTCTAGAAGTAACCTTTCTTGTAAGCTGAGAAAAAAATTGACATTAGCAAGGATAGAACGAAATAACATGCTTGGGCTGAAGGACTTAACTAAGCTTTATTTGTAAAGGCAGGAGTTTATTAGATTTTATGCCCCGATATATAACCTATAATCTAACAGATAAGTGCTTAAACACCACTACGTCGTTCAGCAATAAACTTTTCAGATCCGACTGATAGTAACCAGTAACGTGGGCTTTGTCAGTGCGTGAAGAGCTAGCGAGCACCATATTATCACAGTTTCCCTGTGATATAAAATTATGGGCTAAATCTCCGACATTTAAGTGAGTTGATGCCAAAAAACACAGTGTTAAGACGGAAAACCTTTTTTACCTTGATTTCGTAGTTGAGACATTCACCGATTAGAGCTGAACATTCCCTTTGAAAACTCTAGATTCCAAGTAGAATCGGTATCTTTATGGGTGAATTTTTAGTAGATAACAGAATTTAATAAATTAATTTATCACATGCAGAAAGAGTTTCAACTCTACTTCACATAGTTATTAGCTTCCTGCCTAGGGTGACACAATCGGGCAGGGCCGCGTCGGGCCGGGCCGCTCATTTCCTGAGGAGTAAGCATCGCTCGTTAATCGTAACAACAAAGCCAGAGTTATCCTGATTTAACAGCAAAGCAGCTGCATAATGAATTGTAATTTAATAAGTCGAGAGTAAGAGATAATGAGCCTGCATTTCCCTTACCCAGTTAACAAAGAAAAAGAAAAAAAGTTTTTCCTTTTTTTTTTTTTTAATAATAATGAAAATGTCACACAATGGTGTGTAAAGTCACAGGAAAGCTGCTGACAGCACTGCCATTCCAGGAGCGAAATATGACGCAACCGCTTGACGATAAAATGCCTCAGGTATATTGTGTTAGCCTTTCACTCGGTAATAAAAATATAATGTCTATTTACACAACTAATATGGCCAGACAAAGTGTCAGAAATGTGGAAATATCATATTGTCAGTTTTTACCGCAGGACAGGGTGAGGCGGCCACACTGCCTGGGTTGTGTACCAACCACATGTATTATACAATGTTGAGAGTTTGGGTCGAATAATGATTATGATGAGGGATGGGTTTTTAGATGCAGATCATCTGTAGGTGCAGCCCTGTTCGTATGTCACTCATTAACGTTTTCGGATACAAGGTGCTTCACTCCCGTAGATTTTGACTTAGGCGAAGCCCTATATTAGGGCTTCAAGCCCCCGCTTCATGCCCGTAGAATTTAGTAACGAAACCTGATATTAGAGCCCTGAAGCTGCCACATCAATCGAGTATCCTACTTCTGTATACTGGTTCTGCCAAGCCATCACAAAAGCTGCCATATCTCTTCGTTCTGTAAATTATCAAAATATAACTGTCTGGAGAAGAACTGTTTAGCCGTAAGCACTTGTAAGGAATAATTTATTTGGATGAATTAATCCATTTTGGGGATTAGATAGGCTGCGGTATTATGAGATTGTCAACATATGTCTAATGCTCACTAGTATGTGATATTACCGTAAGCTACTAAATTTACTCTTTGGCTATGTGTAATTGGAAATCACGATATAACATGTATGCTATTCTATTGTGCCTTTATTTATGTATAATTATTGCATTTATTTCACAATCATGTTTTACTAAAATGATGCAGTCTGGTGTAATTTGGCTTTCATTATTTCAGGTAAGGTGTGCAGCACCTGGTCAACGATTGAAAGTACAAATTTTATCAATTCCCTATTTTGTTGTCTTATTCAAAGGTTGGTTGATTATTCTACTTAACTGTGCATCACATTCCTTTTGATATTTAGAAAATTAGTCTGTTTATGTTTGTAATACAGCATCATTTTCTCATAAGGGAGGCCCTTCGATTAATTATCTTATTGGAGCCATTATTACTTTCGCATCTCTCGTTCATTACGCATGTCGAAGGATATATAGAATTTTATCCCTCACTCCGACACTTTAATTCAGCCATTCCCTCGGACATCAGTCTACTGATGCTCATACTTCGTCACAATCAACAGTTCTTTACACCATGCAGCACTGTTCCACTCACATCATACGTACTTATTGTCTTTAGCAATTATTCTCAGGTCATCTTGCTGTGAACCTCTTCTAGCTCCATGAAAGTTAGATATATCTTGCAGTCTTTTTTAGATTGTTTTGTACAATATCAGCCGTACTGCATATTTTATCAACACAACGCTTGCCACTACGGAAAATACCCGATTTATTACTCACCAGATTTTCTTCTTTATTATGTCCAATACGTTCTTTGTAAGCATTCGTTAATATTGCGTACAACTCTCGGCAAGCTTTTTCCATGATAGTCTATGCAGTTACTTCGATCACAAATTTCGGGGGTACAGGCAAACAGCTTTTCATTTCCACTGTTACCTTTGCAGCCCATCCAGTCTTCTGGCATATTTCCCACCAATGTCTTATTCACCCTGTCCTATCATGTCTACATACTGCATTCTTCACCTATACATGGTTCTCCCCATTCTTCTTCATTATTCCTGAGGCGTGACTTCGTCGCCCGTTATGTCTTACGTAATAGCAAATATACATCCTATTTAAGTACTCTGCGTTTCCGTGTTATGCATGCATGTGTTGTGATAAATAACTATAACTGGAAGTATTAGTGCTCGATGATTGCCCTTAGTAACAACACACGCAGTAGTCCATTCACCCTCACCCCACCCACACCTCACTCCACCCACACTCATCCCTATCCTCGGCCCTCCCATTCCACACTCACTTCTTCCCCTTCGCGCTCACTCCACCTCCTACACCCTCAGTCCACCTCCTCATGGTAGAGTTAATGATTCTGTTGACAATGATGGTGGTCATAGAGGTTTGACAGTGTTTCCAAGAGTTTCACTAAATTTACCTAGCAAAGGCTGTGTGTGTGTGTGGGGGGGGGGGCATTGCCAAACTAGCTAGAAAACACAAATCACCTACAAAACATGTAGCTTATGTCCCTCCACCAAGTGTGTGGTTGCTTCAGAGGCACCAAGTGTGGCAGTGACCTTCGTAGTGTTCGCCGGCTTATCCTTTACCTTTTGACCCCATTCAAATACAGTCGGAGACATAAGTTCGTTTACTATTACATTAAAAAAGATGTAGCGGACAATCAGTACGAAAATCCTAATACTGCTATTCTTCCCAGATGCCACGCCTGAGCAGTATTACCAGTTCGTGCCAACAGCTCGTTATTCATCCCAAGTAATTTCGTGTCCATAACCTTTAGAAGGCTTATCCGTCAGTGCTGCTTGAACGATTCCGGAGAAGACCAAGGCAGACGAGACGTCGTATTTGTGGGTGATTTTGGTCCTTACTGATAAGTTTTAATGAGCGTTCGTGACCCGGTGCAAGCATGATGGGTCAAGAAGGGTCATGGGTCGAGTCTTGGGTTGTGGCGTCATAATGGTCAAGGCGTCACTATTGTGTTGGTTGGCTTTAAAGACTTACGGTTTGTGTGTATGATGGTTCGTGGTGGTTGGTGGCTGCCCCCGACGCCGCAGCCGCCACCGCTACCGTCCCGTCTTGAAAGGTAGTGAGACTTCGTTAGCATGGGTGAGTGTTTGTGAATGCATGTAGGGGGAGGATGGAGTGTTGTGATGGGTTCATTCAAGAGTGTTGATTCGTGTATCTGTATCTATGTCAGACCATATAACGTCCACAGCCAAGGCTGACCTCCCCTGCCCCCTTCCATATGCTATGCAGATATGAATCAGTATGGTATGTTAGTAGCTAGAGCAATGCAAGTAAAAAATAAAGTTTTGCATTGGTTGTCTGTGTGTGTTAGTGGCTGTACATGTCATTGTTCTGAAGTGAC